>NC_090182.1:1132500-1135000 GCF_024679245.1 Pseudorasbora parva
AATTAAGATTATTTTTCTCACCCCATTGGCAGATCATTTATCTTATTTTAAGCAAAAACTCTCTTCATTTTGAGTTATTTTCCCCAAAACAAGACAATTACTTCTGCTTGACCAGTAAATACTTCTTGTTTTAAGAATGTTTAGATGTTTGGACGAGACACAAGACAGAAATACTGAGGAAGAAGAGCATGTTTTGCAGTGTGAGGGGAATAAATGAAAGTTTATGGAGGTTCAGTGACATTATTACATTATATGACTATGTTGACTATAATGTAATAATGCAGTGGGGGAATATTTGTGGTTCCTAATAATAATACACAAATATTAATGTTATTATAAAAATAATAATAAGTTAAAAAAAACTAAAAAACACATGTTGTCTTAAAATATGGCATCGTGAGTTCGGTATCGTGATATATATCGAGCCGTGACACGAGTGTGTCGGTACACTCCGAGATCATCGTAGGCACAGAGCCTCCCATGAGCCCTTAATGACGCCGGCGCCTTATGATCATGTGCTGTGAAGAGTCGTTGCATTACTCTCAGCTCATGATGAGGATGAGTGTGATGATGATGATGAAGAGTATGATGATGATGAGTGTGATGATGATGATGAAGAGTGTGATGATGATGAGTGTGATGATGATGAAGAGTATGATGATGATGAGTGTGATGATGATGATGAAGAGTGTGATGATGATGAGTGTGATGATGATGATGAGTGTGATGATGATGAAGAGTGTGATGATGATGATGATGAAGAGTGTGATGATGATGATGATGATGAAGAGTGTGATGATGATGATGATGATGAGTGTGATGATGATGATGAAGAGTGTGATGATGATGATGAGTGTGATGATGATGAAGAGTATGATGATGATGAGTGTGATGATGATGATGAAGAGTGTGATGATGATGAGTGTGATGATGATGAAGAGTGTGATGATGATGATGATGAAGAGTGTGATGATGATGATGATGATGAAGAGTGTGATGATGATGATGATGATGATCTGTGTCTGAACTCTTCATCTCAGCTCAATCCCAATGTCAACGCGTTCCAGAGGAAGTTTGTGAATGAGGTGAGGCGATGCGAGGAGCTGGAGAAAACCTTCGGTAAGTGTGTGTGTGTGCGTGTGTGTGTGTGTGTGTAGGCTCACTGCAGGTCTTCCTCTTCCTCAGTGTTTCTGGAGCAGGAAATTGTGTGTGTGTGTGTGTGTGTGTGTGTAGGCTCACTGCAGGTCTTCCTCTTCCTCAGTGTTCCTGGAGCAGGAGATTGTGTGTGTGTGTGTGTGTGTGTGTGTGTGTGTGTGTGTGTGTGTGTGTGTGTGTGTGTGTGTGTGTGGGCTCACTGCAGGTCTTCCTCTTCCTCAGTGTTTCTGGAGCAGGAAATTGTGTGTGTGTGTGTGTGTGTGTGTGTGTGTGTGTGGGCTCACTGCAGGTCTTCCTCTTCCTCAGTGTTCCTGGAGCAGGAGATTGTGTGTGTGTGTGTGTGTGTGTGTGTGTGTGTGTGTGTGTGTGTGTGTGTGTGTGTGTGGGCTCACTGCAGGTCTTCCTCTTCCTCAGTGTTTCTGGAGCAGGAAATTGTGTGTGTGTGTGTGTGTGTGTGTGTGTGTGTGGGCTCACTGCAGGTCTTCCTCTTCCTCAGTGTTCCTGGAGCAGGAGATTGTGTGTGTGTGTGTGTGTGTGTGTGTGTGTGTGTGTGTGTGTGTGTGTGTGTGTGTGTGTGTGGGCTCACTGCAGGTCTTCCTCTTCCTCAGTGTTTCTGGAGCAGGAGATTGTGTGTGTGTGTGTGTGTGTGTGTGTGTGTGTGTGTGGGCTCACTGCAGGTCTTCCTCTTCCTCAGTGTTCCTGGAGCAGGAGATTGTGTGTGTGTGTGTGTGTGTGTGTGTGTGTGTGTGTGTGTGTGTGTGTGTGTAGGCTCACTGCAGGTCTTCCTCTTCCTCAGTGTTCCTGGAGCAGGAGATTGTGTGTGTGTGTGTGTGTGGGCTCACTGCAGGTCTTCCTCTTCCTCAGTGTTTCTGGAGCAGGAGATTGTGTGTGTGTGTGTGTGTGTGTGTGTAGGCTCACTGCAGGTCTTCCTCTTCCTCAGTGTTCCTGGAGCAGGAGATTGTGTGTGTGTGTGTGTGTGTGTGTGTGTGTGTGTGGGCTCACTGCAGGTCTTCCTCTTCCTCAGTGTTTCTGGAGCAGGAGATTGTGTGTGTGTGTGTGTGTGTGTGTGTGTGTGTGTGTGTGTGTGTGTGTGTGTGTGTGTGTGTGTGTAGGCTCACTGCAGGTCTTCCTCTTCCTCAGTGTTCCTGGAGCAGGAGAGTGTGTGTGTGTGTGTGTGTGTGTGTGTGTGTGTGTGTGTGTGTGTGTGTGTGTGTGTGTGTGTGTGTGTGTGTGTGTGTGTGTGTGTGTGTGTGTGTGTGTGTGTGTGTGTGTGTAGGCTCACTGCAGGTCTTCCTCTTCCTCAGTGTTCCTGGAGCAGGAGTGTGTGTGTGTGTGTGTGTGTGTT
>NC_090182.1:1140000-1225000 GCF_024679245.1 Pseudorasbora parva
GGCCAACCCCTGAAAAACAACCCCACCCCATAACCCCCCCTCCACCAAACTTTACACTTGGCACAATTCAGTCAGGCGAGTTCCGTTCTCCGGGCGACAGCCAAACCCAGTCTCGTCCATGGGATTGTCAGACTGAAGCGTGATTGGTTGCTCAGAGAACAGCTTTAGGCAGTAGACTTTAGGCTTCCTATTAAGCCTTTCCGTACAGTGAAGTAAACATATATTTTAGCACCATTTAAAATAACCTCCAAACAGCTGTTCATATCAAACAAAAGTAATATATTTAATTTTCAGTATTTTTAAATCAATGTATATAAACAACATAGCAGATGATGGCCTCAGTTGCGTCCCGTATTGCACATATATTTGTTTGTTTTAGGGGCTACGGAAGCTCTAAAGGGACAAAAGCATGATTCCCCAGAGAAACTTTGCATTTGAGCAGATTTGAAAGAGAATGCAGTGTGTCTCTGGGGAACGTAAAAGCACTCATGAGAGAACTCCAAAACCCCTTCCCATCTCCTATTTCATCACCACGTCCCTTTACTGCCTCGGTAGCCGTCTGATGGTTTAAAGCAAAACAGATACAAAGGGATGGTAGTTTGATAATCACAGTCAGGGGGATCCAATCCAATTTTGCTTTGAAAAACCGGCACAAAAGTAGGATGGGTTACCTGATCCCGGATAGGACAGGACAGCTGGGCTCTGGGCTGTGGTATCGTACAGGAATGAGTGTGTGAGCTGTTGAAATGTGCAGGAATGAGTGTGTGAGCTGTTGAAATGTGCAGGAATGAGTGTGTGAGCTGTTGAAATGTGCAGGAATGAGTGTGTGTGCTGTTGAAATGTGCAGGAATGAGTGTGTGAGCTGTTGAAATGTGCAGGAATGAGTGTGTGAGCTGTTGAAATGTGCAGGAATGAGTGTGTGAGCTGTTGAAATGTGCAGGAATGAGTGTGTGAGCTGTTGAAATGTGCAGGAATGAGTGTGTGTGCTGTTGAAATGTGCAGGAATGAGTGTGTGTGCTGTTGAAATGTGCAGGAATGAGTGTGTGAGCTGTTGAAATGTGCAGGAATGAGTGTGTGAGCTGTTGAAATGTGCAGGAATGAGTGTGTGAGCTGTTGAAATGTGCAGGAATGAGTGTGTGAGCTGTTGAAATGTGCAGGAATGAGTGTGTGTGCTGTTGAAATGTGCAGGAATGAGTGTGTGAGCTGTTGAAATGTGCAGGAATGAGTGTGTGAGCTGTTGAAATGTGCAGGAATGAGTGTGTGAGCTGTTGAAATGTGCAGGAATGAGTGTGTGTGCTGTTGAAATGTGCAGGAATGAGTGTGTGAGCTGTTGAAATGTGCAGGAATGAGTGTGTGTGCTGTTGAAGTGTGCAGGAATGAGTGTGTGAGCTGTTGAAATGTGCAGGAATGAGTGTGTGAGCTGTTGAAATGTGCAGGAATGAGTGTGTGAGCTGTTGAAATGTGCAGGAATGAGTGTGTGAGCTGTTGAAATGTGCAGGAATGAGTGTGTGTGCTGTTGAAATGTGCAGGAATGAGTGTGTGAGCTGTTGAAATGTATGGGAATGAGTGTGTGAGCTGTTGAAATGTGCAGGAATGAGTGTGTGAGCTGTTGAAATGTGCAGGAATGAGTGTGTGAGCTGTTGAAATGTATGGGAATGAGTGTGTGAGCTGTTGAAATGTGCAGGAATGAGTGTGTGAGCTGTTGAAATGTGCAGGAATGAGTGTGTGTGCTGTTGAAGTGTGCAGGAATGAGTGTGTGAGCTGTTGAAGTGTGCAGGAATGAGTGTGTGAGCTGTTGAAGTGTGCAGGAATGAGTGTGTGAGCTGTTGAAATGTGCAGGAATGAGTGTGTGAGCTGTTGAAATGTGCAGGAATGAGTGTGTGAGCTGTTGAAATGTGCAGGAATGAGTGTGTGAGCTGTTGAAATGTGCAGGAATGAGTGTGTGAGCTGTTGAAGTGTGCAGGAATGAGTGTGTGAGCTGTTGAAGCGCAGGAATGAGTGTGTGATGAGTTTCTTGTGTTCCTGATCTCCAGCTTCCACACGCAGACCTTCCCCTACCCTGAGAACCAGGCGGAGAGAGAAGAGACACTCAATGGGCTGAGAGGGAGGATCGAGGACATACGCTCGGTCAGTGGTGTGTGAGTGAGTGTGTGTGTGAGTGTGTGTGTGTGTGCTGACAGAGCCTGCTCTCCGCAGGTGATGGCTGAGACGGAGCAGTATATGCAGCAGCTGCTGGTGCGAGCTCTGGCCCGTCTGCCGGAGTGGCTGGTCCAGGTCCAGAAGTGTAAAGCGGTGCAGGCGGTGCTGAACCTCTGCAGCCCGTCCGTCACGGACAAGTGTCTGATCGCTGAAGCCTGGTGTCCCGTCAGCCAGCTGCCCGCGCTGCAGAGCGCCCTGAGGGAGGGGGGGGTGAGGACACACATCACGGACACGAGCGAGAGATCAGGAGCCAAACTACAGGCGTGTAAAGATGACTTTATAAAGATGGCAGCTTCATTATTTTATTCTCACTCAGAGATTGGCAGATCTATTAGTGAAATCTGTTGACTTTATCAATCTGTGTGTCATTATATGCCAACGGTGAGCGCTCAAACATGGCCAATAAGCACTTCTGCTGTGTTTTTAGCCTGAGTTTGGGTGCCGGTAACTCCAGAAGTGATAAAGATATCTCAATATCCTTTTAGATTCTGGCTCTTCACTAACTTTTCTTTTGGTTTCTCCATTTTAAAGGCCCTCGATGGTTCAGTCCCAGAGATATGGAGATCTCAATGTGGCTGCATGAGTAAATTGTTATATTTTACCCATTTTTAGTGGTCAAAAACCAAATGTGGTTCACTTTCCTGATAGTTCACCACTATTTTTTTAAATGCCTTCTTCCAAATATCCCTGAAACTGATTCAAATGTGGATTCTTATGAATGCACTTTTGAGAGAGAGTTAAAGATGTCTTAACTTGACCATTTCAGTGGATATTTGGCACACAAGCTTTGGAAAATCAATATTTATGGCACTCAATGCAGTTGTGTTTATAGAAAAACACATGATACATTTCTAGTTTCAACATTATTTGTTCTTCAGCTATTCTTCTTTTAAAAAAATAAAATAAAAGTGACCCACGTTTGGGATTTTTAACCCTTGAAAATGCACTCATGGAGCCACATTGAGCTCTCCATATCTCTGGGAGTGAACCATTGAGGGCCTTTAAAATGGAGAACCCAAAAGAAAAGTTAGTGAAGAGCCAGAATCTAAAAGGATATTGAGATATCTTTATCACTTCTGGAGTTACCGGCACTCAAACTCAGGCTAAAAACACAGCAGAAGTGCTTATTGGCCATGTTTGAGCGCTCACCGTTGGCATATAATGACACACAGATTGATAAAGTCAACAGATTTCACTAATAGATCTGCCAATCTCTGTGTGAGAATAAAATAATGAAGCTGCCATCTTTATAAAGTCATCTTTACACGCCTGTAGTTCGGCTCCTGATCTCAGGTGGAAACTGGCATTGACCCTCCTCTACAAAACTCAGTCAATACACACCTGAGACTGTTTATATTTCTGCTTTAATCCGTGTGTGTGTGTGTGTGTGTGTGTGTCTGTGTGTGTGTGTGTCTGTGTGTGTGTCTGTGTGTGTGTCTGTGTGTGTGTGTCTGTGTGTGTGTGTGTGTGTGTGTGTGTGTGTCTGTGTGTGTGTCTGTGTGTGTGTGTGTCTCTCTCAGAGGAAGAGTGGCAGTGGCGTGGACTCGTTCTTTAATCGTCTGCCGGCCACCACGTCTCCGCCCACAGTCTTCCCCACCAACGCCTTCACCGCTGGATTCCAGAACATCGTGGATGCGTATGGAGTGGCCAGCTACAGGGAGGTTAACCCAGGTAACACACACACACGTTTGCTTTTGTAAAAAATGGGGACTCTCCATAGGCGTAATGGTTTTTATACTGTACAAACCGTATTTTCTGTCCCTACACTTAGGGTTGGGCATCGAGAACCGGTTCCAACTTGGAACCGTTTAAAAAATAACGATTCCATTGGAATCGTTTAGAAAATTTGTTTTCGGTTCCGATCTTCGGTTCCAAACGCGCAAGTTTTGGTTTCCATGGCCAACTGATTTCCGGTGCCCGCTTGTTCTTTTGCATCCATCCCAGCTGCTCTCCCCTTCCTCTCCTCTCCTCTCCTCTCCTCTCCTCTCCTCTCCTCTCCTCTCCTCTCCTCTCCTCTCCTCTCCTCTCCTCTCCTCTCCTCTCCTCTCCCTCTCCTCTCCCTCTCCTCTCCCTCTCCTCTCCTCTCCTCTCCTCTCCTCTCTCCTCTCCCCTTCCTCTCCTCTCCTCTCCTCTCTCCTCTCCCCTTCCTCTCCTCTCCTCTCCTCTCCTCTCCTCTCCTCTCCTCTCCTCTCCTCTCCTCTCCTCTCCTCTCCTCTCCTCTCCTCTCCTCTCCTCTCCTCTCCCTCTCCTCTCCCTCTCCTCTCCCTCTCCTCTCCCTCTCCTCTCCCTCTCCTCTCCCTCTCCTCTCCTCTCCTCTCCTCTCTCCTCTCCCCTTCCTCTCCTCTCCTCTCCTCTCTCCTCTCCCCTTCCTCTCCTCTCCTCTCCTCTCCTCTCCTCTCCTCTCCTCTCCTCTCCTCTCCTCTCCTCTCCTCTCCTCTCCTCTCTCCTCTCCCCTTCCTCTCCTCTCCTCTCCTCTCCTCTCCTCTCCTCTCCTCTCCTCTCCTCTCCTCTCCTCTCCTCTCCTCTCCTCTCCTCTCCTCTCCTCTCCTCTCCTCTCCTCTCCTCTCCTCTCCTCTCCTCTCCCTCTCCTCTCCCTCTCCTCTCCCTCTCCTCTCCCTCTCCTCTCCCTCTCCTCTCCCTCTCCTCTCCTCTCCTCTCCTCTCCCTCTCCTCTCCCTCTCCTCTCCCTCTCCTCTCCCTCTCCTCTCCCTCTCCTCTCCCTCTCCTCTCCCTCTCCTCTCCCTCTCCTCTCCCTCTCCTCTCCCTCTCCTCTCCTCTCCTCTCCTCTCCTCTCCTCTCCTCTCCTCTCCTCTCCTCTCCTCTCTCCTCTCCTCTCTCCTCTCCCCTTCCTCTCCTCTCCTCTCCTCTCCGACCGACAGCGAGTTGACGCACAGCCGCATATTCTCATTCAGCCGGTTAACCTCTGAACACGACGGACGCGCGTTCTGCTGGACTTTTCCTTACGACAGAGTGTTAGTGTTAGTGTGTGTGATCGGTCTGAATTTCGCACGGGATTGCACATAATTCTACGAATCCCTCAGATTTCAGGCTCACATCTGAAGCGCACACACACACACAATAGACTCTATGCACGATCACTTCCGCGTTTTGTCTCAGCCCGCCCATCTACTTCCGGTGCTGCGCCTGTGTGAAGAATTCGGTGGAGATGATGGCAAATTACACTCGCTGTTTACAAGAGCTTCCCGCGATTACTGTGAATGACGTTAATGCTTAACTATACTATACTGTACTATTCTATACTATACTATACTATACTATACTATAATATGTGTGTGTGTGTGTGTAATATAACATAATACTTAAATTATAAATCGCTGTCAAACTAATTTTATGAATGAGTTTTGCCGGTAGTACACTTCGCTGTAGAATGTGCTATGCGGAAGTAAAGACGCGGTCTGAGATTCTACCGGAAATACGTAAGCAAAGTTCGTGCATAGAGTCTATTACCGTAATAAAGCCGCCCCTGACATACAAGTGCAAATATTCGCTTCTTTTTCCAGCTTATTATTGGTCAAATACACTCAAACAAATTCTCAGTGCACATTTTGAAGAGTATGTAAACATAGTCTTAAACAATTCAGGAAGAAATGAAGAATGAGTAACAGGAACAGTGTTCAGGATCCATGAGTGCAGCAGTTCTTAAAGGGACAGCAGTCATTTGTTATTCAAAGTCAAACTACAAAAAGACAAACGATCACACTGCTCTTGACTGAATAACGTGTGTAACTTTAATGGTTTTATATGAAACTATTTATTTTTTTGCAAAAAACATTATCCAATGTTATTTTAAATTTAATTAGCCACTTTGCGTTTTTTAATTCAGTTTCTTACCTGAATGTTAGACCTACCTGAAAAAATAAAGCAGTCTATTTATATATTTTATTCTATTGTATTTATTTGTGCTATTTTTTGTAATATGTTTATTTGTTCTTATTTAATTACTGTTTAGTCGTCTTTTTAAATTCAATTTACCATTCGAAATCAAGCTTCCTTGTGCTGTGTGTAAACTATTGCAACACAATTACCCCGTTGTAAAAAATACATTGAGTTAGCAAATATTTGTGAGAGAATTTTAATAGTAATTGATCAATGTTTATATATGAGAAAAAGCTTAAAAGCTTTATCATATAAAGTGATCTCTTCAGAAGAAATGTTTGATTGCGTAGACTTTCAAAAGACAGACAAAAAAAAAAATTATATTAAAAATATCTAATTGACAGTATATGCAGCGTTTTTCCCACTGGTATTGAAAATAGCATTGAATATCGATGTGACATGTTTTGACTCCACCCCTCAAAGAATCAGAATCAGAATCAGAATCGTTCAAATCAAAACGATGCCCAACCCTACCTACACTGCCCCTAAACCTACCCATCACACACACACACACACACACACACACACACTCACACACACACTCATGCCTGTTCTCCATCTGCAGCGGTGTACACCATCATCACCTTCCCCTTCCTGTTTGCGGTGATGTTTGGTGACGTTGGCCACGGGCTGCTGATGGCTCTGGCTGGACTCTGGATGGTTCTGGAGGAGAAGGATCCCAAGATGAGGAAGAACACCAATGAAGTAACGATATACACACGCATTTCACAATACTGGAACTTCTGAATCTCACAATAATTAAACTTCACTGCAAAGCCTTAAAGGAACACTCCAGCGTTTTTAGAAATAGGGCCTAGATATGTGGGCCAATGCTTTTTTTTTATCTCAGTGCATTGTTTTAGTTTGGCAGGGTCGCCGCTAGCTTAGCTTAGCATAATGAATGGAATCCTGTGTTGCCAGCTAGCATGAGTAAAAGTGATCAAAACTACAACAACACCCACCTCATTACTTCTTGTGGCCTGCGTATTCACAACGAGTACAAATAGCGATGCAGATTAAGACTGGGCGATTTAGGCAGATATAGACTTGTGACGAAGTAGAGATATCACAGCTCTCATCCTCACGTCCTCCGGCTGAAAAACAGTGAAGTGTCCCTTTAAAAACAGAATGATGTGAGTTTGTGTCCCAAATACATGTTAAACCGTGTGTGTGTGTGTGTGTGTGTGTGTGTGTGTGTGTGTGTGTGTGTGTGTGTCAGATCTGGAGTATGATGTTTGGAGGCCGCTATCTCATTCTGTTGATGGGTTTGTTCTCAATCTACACCGGAGCGATTTATAACGAGTGCTTCAGCCGAGGACTCAGCACCTTCAGCTCAGGCTGGCACGTTCGGCCGAACGCAGAGTTCTACAACTGGACGTACGACACACACACACACTCAGATACATTCGCACACACACTTGCACACACTAGGGATTGCACCGACTAGTCGACCTTAATGCTCTGTCATGGCGCTTTAATCTTGACGTCGACTAGTCGCTGGCCTATAGAGGGCGCTACAGGATAAGCTATTTCCTGACACGCCGGCTCTGTTTTCAACAGTTAAACATGACAAATAAATGCACACTCTCCACAAGACATGTTTGATTATACCATCTGATGCTCAAAACTGATCAGGAGAATGCAGGCTTATCGTACACGCAAGTTAATCATCACGCTAAACTAATGCGTGCTGCATTACAACACACACACAGCCGATCACACCACGCGGAGATCGCGCGCCTCACACAATCATTCAGTAGCGCAGATTGTCAACACTGTTGTATTGTCAACGCATGTATTGTCAACACTGTTCTGTGATTTATCAATAAAACCTTACTCTCACACACACACACACACACACACACACACACACACACACACACACACACACACACTCTCTCTCTCACACACACACACACACACACACTGACCCGTCCTCAGTCGTATGGTCACATGTGTTGTATATAAAGTGTGTGTGTGTGTGTGTGTGTGTGTGTGTGTGTGTGTTCAGTGAGGAGACCTTCAGAACGAATCAGTATCTCTCGCTGGATCCAAACATCTCCGGCGTTTTCACTGGCCCATATCCTTTCGGGATCGATCCGGTAAGTCCATCACGTGTGTGTGTGTGTGAGAATGAGAGTGAGAGTGAGAGTGTGTGTGAGTGAGTGAGAGTGAGTGTGTGTGTGTGATGCCAGCGCAGTAATCTCCCTCTGACCCTGTGATCTCCCTCAGGTGTGGGGTCTGGCCAGTAATCGCCTGACCTTCCTCAACAGCTATAAGATGAAGATGTCGGTCATCATCGGCGTCATCCACATGACCTTCGGTGTGTGTCTGTCCCTCTTCAACTTCATGTGAGTCTGCAGATCATCTCCAGCATTATTAGGATTCCTACACACATTCCTACACATTCGGGTCTTTAGTGACCCGGCTCTAGATCTAACACTGATAGAGGTCTAGCTGTGGCGATAATAAATAAAACTCCTGATGTTAGAGTGACAATCACAGAAGAATAAAATAAAACATATTTGGTTATCTTCTGGAGCTTGTAAGAGTTCAGCTTGAGCAGATGTTTTATCCCATCATCATCATCATCATCATCATCATCATCAGAGCTCGTTTACATTCAGCTTCTGCTCATATTCGCCATCTCGCACATATTCTCCAAACTCATGTTCAACGTCTTCAAAATCAATATAACGATCACTGACAGCTTCTTCACCAGATCCATCATCATTGACAGTATATCTGATTGTGTTCAGTTCTTGCTCTGCTGTAAATCACTGAGCCATTTCACGTTTTACAGATTATAATTATTATTGTTTAGTTTTCTATCTGAGTGAAACGTCACTTCATCATTGCGTATCAGACATTAATTGTGGGAAAAAGCTGAATTGCACCTATTTTGTCAAAATAGATTCATTTATTATTGTGCAGAAAAATATATACGTACTCTTACACACCTCGGGTTGTTAGCGACCCTATATAATTTTGACAAAAAACTGGAAAAACAGGCATTCGGTTATCATTGTATTATTTTTTTGTTATATTGTTTGTAAGGGATTGATTGAGGAATACTAAGAAGGCTGATGTCTAACTTAACTTAATAAATAAATGAGGAGGAGAAGGAGGGTAGTGAATAATGTCTCAGGTCGCTAAAGACCCTTTAACTCTTAAACGCGCACCGCGGGTCTTTAGCGACCCTTAAACGCACACCTCGGGTCTTTAGCGACCCTTAAACACACACCTCGGGTCTTTAGCCACCCTTAAACGCACACCTTGGGTCTTTAGCGACCCTTAAACGCGCACCTCGGGTCTTTAGCGACCCTTAAACGCACACCTCGGGTCTTTAGCGTCCCTCAAACGCACACCTCGGGTCTTTAGCGACCCTTAAACGCACACCTCGGGTCTTTAACGACCCTTAAACACACACCTCGGGTCTTTAGCGACCCTCAAACACACACCTCGGGTCTTTAGCGACCCTCAAACACACACCTCGAGTCTTTAGCGACCCTTAAACGCACACCTCGGGTCTTTAGCGACCCTTAAACGCACACCTTGGGTCTTTAGCGACCCTTAAACACACACCTCGGGTCTTTAGCGACCCTCAAACACACACCTCGAGTCTTTAGCGACCCTTAAACGCACACCTTGGGTCTTTAGCGACCCTTAAACACACACCTCGGGTCTTTAGCGACCCTTAAACACACACCTCGGGTCTTTAGCCACCCTTAAACGCACACCTTGGGTCTTTAGCGACCCTTAAACGCGCACCTCGGGTCTTTAGCGACCCTTAAACGCACACCTCGGGTCTTTAGCGTCCCTCAAACGCACACCTCGGGTCTTTAGCGACCCTTAAACGCACACCTCGGGTCTTTAGCGACCCTTAAACACACACCTCGGGTCTTTAGCGACCCTCAAACACACACCTCGGGTCTTTAGCGACCCTCAAACACACACCTCGAGTCTTTAGCGACCCTCAAACACACACCTCGAGTCTTTAGCGACCCTTAAACGCACACCTCGGGTCTTTAGCGACCGTTAAACGCACACCTCGGGTCTTTAGCGACCCTTAAACGCACACCTCGGGTCTTTAGCGACCCTTAAACGCACACCTCGGGTCTTTGGCGACCCTTAAACGCGCATCTCGCGTCTTTAGCGATCCTTAAACACACACGTCGGGTCTTTAGCGACCCTTAAACGCGCATCTCGCGTCTTTAGCGATCCTTAAACACACACGTCGGGTCTTTAGCGACCCTTAAACGCGCACCTCGGGTCTTTAGCGACCCTTAAACGCGCACCTCGGGTCTTTAGCGACCCTTAAACACACACCTCGGGTCTTTAGCGACCCTCAAACGCACACCTCGGGTCTTTAGCGACCCTCAAACGCGCACCTCGAGTCTTTAACGACCCTTAAACACGCACCTCGGGTCTTTAGCGACCCTTAAACACGCACCTCGGGTCTTTAGCGACCCTCAAACTCACACCTCGAGTCTTTAACGACCCTTAAACACACACCGCGGGTCTTTAGCGACCCTTAAACGCGCACCTCGGGTCTTTAGCGACCCTTAAACGCACACCTGGGGTCTTTAGCGACCCTTAAACACACACGTCGGGTCTTTAGCGACCCTTAAACGCGCACCTCGGGTCTTTAGCGACCCTTAAACGCGCACCTCGGGTCTTTAGCGACCCTTAAACACGCACCTCGGGTCTTTAGCGACCCTTAAACGCGCACCTCGGGTCTTTAGCGACCCTTAAACGCGCACCTCGGGTCTTTTGCGACCCTTAAACACACACCTCGGGTCTTTAGCGACCCTTAAACACACACCTCGGGTCTTTAGCGACCCTTAAACACACACCTCGGGTCTTTAGCGACCCTTAAACACGCACCTCGGGTCTTTAGCGACCCTTAAACGCGCACCTCGGGTCTTTAGCGACCCTTAAACGCGCACCTCGGGTCTTTAGCGACCCTTAAACACGCACCTCGGGTCTTTAGCGACCCTTAAACACGCACCTCGGGTCTTTAGCGACCCTCAAACTCACACCTCGAGTCTTTAACGACCCTTAAACACACACCGCGGGTCTTTAGCGACCCTTAAACGCACACCTCTGGTCTTTAGCGACCCTTAAACACGCACCTCGGGTCTTTAGCGACCCTTAAACGCGCACCTCGGGTCTTTAGCGACCCTTAAACGCGCACCTCGGGTCTTTTGCGACCCTTAAACACACACCTCGGGTCTTTAGCGACCCTTAAACGCGCACCTCGGGTCTTTAGCGACCCTTAAACACGCACCTCGGGTCTTTAGCGACCCTTAAACGCGCACCTCGGGTCTTTAGCGACCCTTAAACGCGCACCTCGGGTCTTTTGCGACCCTTAAACACACACCTCGGGTCTTTAGCGACCCTTAAACACACACCTCGGGTCTTTAGCGACCCTTAAACACGCACCTCGGGTCTTTAGCGACCCTTAAACACGCACCTCGGGTCTTTAGCGACCCTTAAACGCGCACCTCGGGTCTTTAGCGACCCTTAAACGCGCACCTCGGGTCTTTAGCGACCCTTAAACACGCACCTCGGGTCTTTAGCGACCCTTAAACACGCACCTCGGGTCTTTAGCGACCCTCAAACTCACACCTCGAGTCTTTAACGACCCTTAAACACACACCGCGGGTCTTTAGCGACCCTTAAACGCGCACCTCGGGTCTTTAGCGACCCTTAAACGCACACCTGGGGTCTTTAGCGACCCTTAAACACACACCGCGGGTCTTTAGCGACCCTTAAACGCGCACCTCGGGTCTTTAGCGACCCTTAAACGCACACCTCTGGTCTTTAGCGACCCTTAAACACGCACCGCGGGTCTTTAGCGACCCTTAAACACACACCTGGGGTCTTTAGCGACCCTCAAACACACCTCGAGTCTTTAACGACCCTTAAACACACACCTCGGGTCTTTAGCGACCCTTAAACACACACCTCGGGTCTTTAGCGACCCTCAAACACACCTCGAGTCTTTAACGACCCTTAAACACGCACCGCGGGTCTTTAGCGACCCTTAAACGCACACCTCGGGTCTTTAGCGACCCTCAAACACACCTCGAGTCTTTAACGACCCTTAAACACGCACCGCGGGTCTTTAGCGACCCTTAAACACGCACCGCGGGTCTTTAGCGACCCTTAAACGCGCATCTCGGGTCTTTAGCGACCCTTAAACACACACCTGGGGTCTTTAGCGACCCTCAAACACACCTCGAGTCTTTAACGACCCTTAAACACGCACTGCGGGTCTTTAGCGACCCTTAAACACGCACCGCGGGTCTTTAGTGACCCTTAAACACGCACCTCGGGTCTTTAGCGACCCTTAAACGCGCACCTCGGGTCTTTAGCGACCCTTAAACGCGCATCTCGCGTCTTTAGGGATCACACACCTCGGGTCTTTAGCGACCCTTAAACGCGCACCTCGGGTCTTTTGCGACCCTTAAACACACACCTCGGGTCTTTAGCGACCCTTAAACACACACCTCGGGTCTTTAGCGACCCTTAAACACACACCTCGGGTCTTTAGCGACCCTTAAACACACACCTCGGGTCTTTAGCGACCCTTAAACGCGCACCTCGGGTCTTTAGCGACCCTTAAACGCGCACCTCGGGTCTTTAGCGACCCTTAAACACGCACCTCGGGTCTTTAGCGACCCTCAAACTCACACCTCGAGTCTTTAACGACCCTTAAACACACACCGCGGGTCTTTAGCGACCCTTAAACGCGCACCTCGGGTCTTTAGCGACCCTTAAACGCACACCTGGGGTCTTTAGCGACCCTTAAACACACACCGCGGGTCTTTAGCGACCCTTAAACGCGCACCTCGGGTCTTTAGCGACCCTTAAACGCACACCTCTGGTCTTTAGCGACCCTTAAACACGCACCGCGGGTCTTTAGCGACCCTTAAACACACACCTGGGGTCTTTAGCGACCCTCAAACACACCTCGAGTCTTTAACGACCCTTAAACACACACCTCGGGTCTTTAGCGACCCTTAAACACACACCTCGGGTCTTTAGCGACCCTCAAACACACCTCGAGTCTTTAACGACCCTTAAACACGCACCGCGGGTCTTTAGCGACCCTTAAACGCACACCTCGGGTCTTTAGCGACCCTCAAACACACCTCGAGTCTTTAACGACCCTTAAACACGCACCGCGGGTCTTTAGCGACCCTTAAACACGCACCGCGGGTCTTTAGCGACCCTTAAACGCGCATCTCGGGTCTTTAGCGACCCTTAAACACACACCTGGGGTCTTTAGCGACCCTCAAACACACCTCGAGTCTTTAACGACCCTTAAACACGCACTGCGGGTCTTTAGCGACCCTTAAACACGCACCGCGGGTCTTTAGCGACCCTTAAACACGCACCTCGGGTCTTTAGCGACCCTTAAACGCGCACCTCGGGTCTTTAGCGACCCTTAAACGCGCATCTCGCGTCTTTAGCGATCACACACCTCGGGTCTTTAGCGACCCTTAAACACACACCTCGGGTCTTTAGCGACCTTTAAACACACACCTCGGGTCTTTAGCGACCTTTAAACACTCCTGATCATGTGTCCTGATGTGTGTATCTGCTCTCCCTCAGACACTTCCGTGATTTGGGCAGTGTATCCTGATGTATTTGTGTGTGTGTGTGTGTGTGTCCTGAAGTGTGTTGTGTCCTGATGTGTGTGTCCGCTCTCCCTCAGACACTTCCGTGATTTGGGCAGTGTGTTCCTGGTGCTGATCCCAGAGCTGTTCTTCATGATGTGCCTGTTTGGGTACCTGATCTTTATGGTCATCTACAAATGGCTGGCTTACGGCCCGCTGAACTCTGACTCTGCCCCCAGCATCCTCATACACTTCATAGACATGTTCCTGTTCACGGAGAACGCCGACAACAAGCCTCTCTATACGGACCAGGTGTGTGTGTGTGTGTGTCAGAATGATGTGTGCTCCTCTGTGAGCTGTGTTAGGACTGGAGTTGCGTCTGTAAGGATGTGCCTGGATCTTTATTTTTCAAGTGGCAATAATGCAGCATTTTAAAGGGGTGATGAATTGAGAAATCAACTTTCCCTTGAGCCTTTGATATATAAAAGCTCATGGTAATATAAGAATATCCTGTAAGTTTCAGATATGAAAACTTCCTTATTAGTCAAAGAAAAGCTTTTATAGACACCAGGCCCAGAAAACGAGGCTCTCAAATCAATGACGTATTAGAAGAGGAAACTCCGCCTCTACAGATAAATGTGTACTCCTGCTTCTGTAGCCCCGCCCACCACCTGTTATTTCTGTATCCCCATCCCCTGCTTCTGTAGCCCCGCCCACCGCCTGCTTCTGTAGCCCCGCCCACCACCTGCTTCTGTAGCCCCACCCGCCTGCTTCTGTAGCCCCGCCCACCGCCTGCTTCAGTAGCCCCGCCCACTGACTCGTGCAGCTAAACGAGCAATAAACACGCCGAAGATGGCAAAATAATTGTTTGTAAACAAATCTGAGGTGGCGCTGGATTTGCAGACATACTGAGATTAAAACACAAAGCTGTGCTTCTATATTGATCCGACAGCAATGGTGCAGCACACTTATGAGTAAAACATGTTTTTAAATTGTGCATTGGATTGTTACAGATCGTATTGATTGTGTACGTGTCTAACACAACATACCTTAGCACACTGGCACAGGCTGGAGAATCCTTTATTTGTTGATTTATTGCGATTCGGCATCAGATCGGACATTTTTTCAGACCAAAACGTAAGCCTGTCGGCAGGCGGTGAATCTCAAATAGTGAAATAACATACATTTCTTGATCTGCGTTGTTCACTTTGTTGACTTCATATTTGAAGAGCGTGTGTGTGTGTGTGTGTGTGTGCGCGTGCGCGTGTGCGTGTGCGCGTGCGCGTGCACGTCCGTGCGCTTATATCCTCCGATCGTGTGGGCCAAGTAATAAAAAAATCGGGTGGATGAGATAAATCATTGTGTTTGTCTGATAAAGAGGTTTATGAGCCCTGTGAGAGAATCATTCCGGTGCCGCTTTAACAATCCCTCATGAGAACTGACAGCGGAGCTGAAGCTCATTAAATATGCAAATCTTATCCAATCCCAGCCGTGGGCGTTTACTTCCAAGTCTCCAGTGACACGCCCATCAAAACCATCAGGAGAGAGCCTTAAAACCAGTGCAGGAAAGAGCCTATTACTGATCAGTTATGATGTTTCTGAATGTAAAACCACACGAACGTCATTAGTTGACCGCAGACAACAGTATAATAAAAGTCTATGACTTTATGCTGATGTGTGTGTGTGTGCGCGCGTGTGTGTGTGTAGGTGGTGGTGCAGAAGGTTCTGGTGATCGTGGCGGTGTTGTCCGTTCCTGTGCTGCTCCTGGGAAAGCCGACGCAAGAATACATCACACACAAGATGAAGAAGAACCGGCCTACAGTGAGAACGCCTTCTGTTTTATGCGTGTGTGCGAGCGTGTGTGCGTGTGTGCGTGCGAGCGTGTGTGCGTGTGTGCGTGTGTGCGTGTGTGCGTGTGTGTGTGTGTGTGTGTGTGTAACTCCTCTGGTCTTCTGCAGGGAGACCGGCGGCCTCTGCTAGCAGA
This sequence comes from Pseudorasbora parva, assembly GCF_024679245.1. NCBI lineage: Eukaryota > Metazoa > Chordata > Actinopteri > Cypriniformes > Gobionidae > Pseudorasbora > Pseudorasbora parva. The sequence continues at coordinate 1,155,708 of NC_090182.1, forward strand.
AAACGGCTCCATTAACACTCATCAGGGAGAGGCGGATCCGAGAGGAGGAGAAGAAGAAAAGGTGAGAGGAAACCAGCTTCTCTTTCTAAAGATTCATTCAGACTGATGTTAAAGCATTAGTTAATGATGATCACACACACACACACACACACACTCTTACAGAGCCCCTTACGGGACATGATGCTGGAAAAATCACAGGATGGGAGGAAAAAATATTGTGTTCCTCTGAGAATATTTGTTCCCAAAAAGCTCTTCCTGTATAATGTGCTTCAGCTCCGCACGCTCAGAGTTTGTCTTGGACTTATGCAGTCAGTGCTCAGCTCAGGTTATACTGACGGATCCAACCGATCAATAACTGGAGCGATAAACGCACAGATGGCAGCTCTGGCCAATCACAGAACAGATAGTCTTCCTCAAAACAGCTCATGGTCTAATCTAGCACTGCCACCTTGAGCTGATACTGTGGAACTGCACGATGTGTAATGCGATGTATTCATATAATATAATATAATATAATATAATATAATATAATATAATATAATATAATATAATATAATATAATATAATATAATATAAGACACACTGGGGCCGTTTGAAGTTCATCCCCGTCTGCGTTTGTCCCGCGGGCCGGACTTTGGACACCGCTGCACTACAGTGTGTTACCTAATCAATATTTGTCATAAGGCATTATGCAGAAGCACATTAGCTGAGCCTTAAAGGGGTACTTCAGCGCTGGGAAGATGAATCTGTATTTAAACTGGGTCATCAATGTAGTAGAAATGTGAAATTATTTTTGAATTTGGTGCCTTCTAGACTGAGAAAAGACAGAAAATGTATTTTTGTCTCATGGGGATGAAAGACTACAATTCCCAGAATGCTTCGCTGCCCTGTGAGGCCATTCCCAAAGCCACCAACTTGATTACTGTGACTGAGTTAGAGAAGACACTACAATTAAAAACTGAACGTGTCTGTTCAATATAATGAGTGAGTCACTGCACGAGTGTCACAGCACTGAGCACTAACTGCACGAGTGATGAGAGCTGAGGTAATCGCGACTACATTCGCGGCATACATTCACACAGGAGTTCAGTCTGGTGCGTTTCAGTTCATGCCTTTGCAAGCTTAACTTTCATAGAAATTAATGAGAAGTTAAAAGACTTGCATTGCTCACCATAGCTCTGTTTAAATGATCCTGTAGCTGAGCTGAGCTCTCCCTGCCAGCTGAGTGTAATCTCCCATTCCCCAATGCCGGATTCAAAACATGCGGAAATGGCTCCCTCTGCTGGCTGTAGTCTTTAGCCTCTGGGCAAACATTCCTCCTATGATGCAAAAATCGTCATTTTGCATCATAGGAGGAATTTTTCCAGAAATAAAATGCATAAATCTCTTGTCTCAGGGGGATATGAGGGGGGAAAGCACAATTATTTGAATATTCTCCAGGGTTTCTACTGATACAAAGCCATATGCTAATCGCTGAAGTAACCCTTTATGTACTGTGAGCTGATGTGGGATCTGGAGTATTTTTGCAGTAATGCTCTTCATGTGTCGCTCCTTCAGACTGATAATAAGGGCTCAATGGGTCCAGCTGTTTTGAGGAAGACTATCTGTTCTGTGATTGGCCAGATCTGCCATCTGTGCTTTAACTGCGTTTATCGCTCCAGTTATTGATTGGTTGGATCTGTCAGTATAACCTGAGATGAGCACTAAGTGCACAAGTCCAAGATAAACTCTGAGCGTGCGGAGCTCAAACACACTAAACAGGAGGAGATCCGGAGTTTGATGAATGGTGTCGGTCTGAAGTGGAGTATGGTGATTTCTGGAGCCGTCGGTCTCGGCTCTGTTCAGCCTTTGGTCATCAGTTGTCAGTTCTGCAAACCCTCCTGTTATTCCTGTGTGTTCTCGCGCTGAAATCAGACTTGAAGAATGCTCAGATGACCTGAAGTAGATCTGTTAGATTAATACACTATCATCAGCTCACAGCAGACTGAGTTACCGAGACGTCTTCCATGATCCTCTAGTCACTTCTCTCCTTCACACGAGGACGAGCAGATGAGGAGAGTCTGTAAAATGACATGCTGCACAAAATGTTCTTCTTACTCAGTATTTTCGTCTTGTTTCTCGTCTAAATATCTCAAATTCTTAAAGCAAGAAGTATTTACTAGACAAGCAAAAGTAATTGTCTTGTTTTGGGGAAAAATAACTCAAAATTAAGATCTAAATAATCTGTCAATGGGGTGAGAAAATAATCTTAAAACAACATTATTATATTATTGTAAGAATCCAAAATAATCAAAGATATTTGACTTTGAACAAAGACATTTGTTTTACTGTGTTCCACCCCCTTTCTATTATCATTGGGGCTGTTTGGGATTCCTAAAGATGTTGAGGGCCTGTAGGCCAGATGGTGCCACACCTGTAGTACAGTGGGGGAAGTCTGGTCTGATTGGTCAGTTTGAATGTCTCAGGGTTTCAGTCACATGGTCAAGGGATGTATAAAAGAAGATTGCAACTTTTGCTCTGTCGTTCTTTTTCTCTGGCGGTCTCTTCTAGGGGCGCTCTCTCTCTCAGGTAACAGGTAAGTTTAATTGTTGCTTGTCTAGTAAATGTTTCTTAATGTAAGAATTATTAGATATTTATACTAGAATACTAAGTAAGAAAAGCATTTTTTGCCGTGCGTGCGTGTGTGTGTGAGTAATGAATGATCTTCTGTCTCTCTCTCAGGAGTTTGACGCAGCGAATGTGTTCATGCATCAGGCCATACACACCATCGAGTACTGCCTGGGCTGCATCTCCAACACCGCCTCATACCTGCGGCTGTGGGCGCTCAGCCTGGCTCACGCACGTAAGTCTGTGTGTGTGTGTGTGTGTGTGTGTGTGTGTGTGTGTGTGTGTGTGTGTGTGTGTGTGTGTGTGTGTGCGTGCGCTCAGCCTGGCTCACGCACGTAAGTCTGTGTGTGTGTGTGTGTGTGTGTGTGTGTGTGTGTGCGTGCGCTCAGCCTGGCTCACGCACGTAAGTCTGTGTGTGTGTGTGTGTGTGTGTGTGTGTGTGTGTGTGTGTGTGTGTGTGTGTGTGTGTGTGTGTGTGTGTGTGCGTGTGTGTGTGCGTGTGCGTGCGCTCAGCCTGGCTCACGCACGTAAGTCTGTGTGTGTGTGTGTGTGTGTGTGTGTGTGTGTGTGCGTGTGTGTGTGCGTGTGCGTGCGCTCAGCCTGGCTCACGCACGTAAGTCTGTGTGTGTGTGTGTGTGTGTGTGTGTGTGTGTGTGTGTGTGTGTGTGTGTGTGTGTGCGTGCGCTCAGCCTGGCTCACGCACGTAAGTCTGTGTGTGTGTGTGTGTGTGTGTGTGTGTGTGTGTGTGTGTGTGTGTGTGTGTGTGCGCTGGTAATCCCTACGTTATGGGGACAAAATGTCCCCAAAAAGATGGCAATATCCGAAATCCTTGTCCTTGTGGGGACATTTTTAGGTCCCCATGAGGAAAACATCTTATAAATCACACAGAAGGAGTTTTTTGGAGAAAAAGTAAAAATGCAGAATGTTTCCTGTGATGGGGCACACATTAGGGGCTGTCTGTGTGTGTATGTCTGTGTGTGTGTGTGATGGGTAGGTTTAGGGGCAGTGTGTGTGTGATGGGTAGGTTTAGGGGCACTGTGCGTGTGTGTGTGTGTGTGTGTGTGTGTGCGCGCTTGATGGGTAGGTTAAGGGGCAGTGTGTGTGTGTGTGTGTGTGTGTGTGATGGGTAGGTTTAGGGGCACTGTGCGTGTGTGTGTGTGTGTGTGTGTGTGTGTGTGTGCGCGCTTGATGGGTAGGTTTAGGGGCAGTGTGTGTGTGTGTGTGTGTGTGTGTGTGATGGGTAGTTTTAGGGGCACTGTGCGTGTGTGTGTGTGTGTGCGCGCTTGATGGGTAGGTTTAGGGGCAGTGTGTGTGTGTGTGTGTGTGTGTGATGGGTAGGTTTAGGGGCACTGTGCGTGTGTGTGTGTGTGTGTGTGTGTGTGTGTGTGTGTGTGCGCGCTTGATGGGTAGGTTTAGGGGCAGTGTGTGTGTGTGTGTGTGTGTGTGTGTGTGTGTGTGTGTGTGATGGGTAGTTTTAGGGGCACTGTGCGTGTGTGTGTGTGTGTGTGTGTGTGCGTGTGCGCGCTTGATGGGTAGGTTTAGGGGCAGTGTGTGTGTGTGTGTGTGTGTGTGTGTGTGTGTGTGTGTGTGTGTGTGTGTGTGTGTGTGATGGGTAGGTTTAGGGGCACTGTGCGTGTGTGTGTGCGTGTGTGTGTGTGTGTGTGCGCGCTTGATGGGTAGGTTTAGGGGCAGTGTGTGTGTGTGTGTGTGTGTGTGTGTGTGTGTGTGTGTGTGTGTGTGTGTGTGTGTGTGATGGGTAGGTTTAGGGGCAGTGTGTGTGCGCGAGTGCGTGTGCGTGTGTCTGTGTGTGATGGGTAGGTTTAGGGGCAGTGTGTGTGTGATGGGTAGGTTTAGGGGCAGTGTGTGTGTGATGGGTAGGTTTAGGGGCAGTGTGTGTGTGTGTGATGGGTAGGTTTAGGGGCTGTGTGTGTGTGTGTGTGTGTGTGTGTGTGTGTGTGTGTGTGTGTGTGTGTGTGTGTGTGTGTGTGTGTGTGTGTGTGCGTGCGATGGGTAGGTTTAGGGGCTGTGTGTGTGTGTGTGTGTGTGTGTGTGTGTGTGTGTGTGTGTGTGTGTGTGTGTGTGTGTGTGTGTGTGTGTGTGTGTGTGTGTGTGTGTGTGCGTGCGATGGGTAGGTTTAGGGGCAGTGTGTGTGTGTGTGTGTGTGTGTGTGTGTGTGTGTGTGTGTGTGTGTGTGTGTGTGTGTGTGTGTGTGTGTGTGTGTGTGTGTGTGCGTGCGATGGGTAGGTTTAGGGGCAGTGTAAGGGGATAGAAAATACGGTTTGTACAGTATAAAAACCATTACACCTGTGGAAAGTCCACACATTTCACAAAAAACAAATGTGTGTGTGTGTGTGTGTGTGTGTGTGTGTGTGTGTGTGTGTGTGTGTGTGTTCCAGAGCTGTCGGAGGTGCTGTGGGGGATGGTGATGCGCCAGTCCTTTAGAGAGCTCAGTTATGTCGGCTCCGTCATCACTGTGGTCGTCTTCGCGGCCTTCGCTGTGCTGACCGTCTCCATCCTGCTCATCATGGAGGGACTCTCCGCTTTCCTGCACGCGCTTCGACTCCACTGGTGAGAGACACACACTCACACACACATTCAGACACTCAGATACTCACTCACTCACACACACAGACACTCACATGGGCTATCAGAACCAGCATTAACTTCTGGAGCAGTTTGAGCTCCAGTAGCTCGTCTGTTTGATCGGACCCCACGGGCCAGCCTTCGCTCCCCACGGTCATCAATGAGCCTTGGCCGCCCATGACCCTGTGGCCGGTTCTCCACTGGTCCTTCCTTGGAGCACTTTTGATAGATACTGACCACTGCAGACCGGGAACAGTCCACAAGAGCTGCAGTTCTGGAGATGCTCTGACCCAGTCGTCTAGCCGTCACAATCTGGCCAAACTCACTCAAATCCTTACGCTTGCCCGATTTTATCGTGTTGTATTTTTATTTATTTTCTCTCTCTCTCTCTCTCTCTCTCTCTCTCTCTCTCTCTCTCTCTCTCTCTCTCTCTCTCTCTCTCTCTCTCTCTCTCTCTCTCTCTCTCTCTCTCTCTCTCTCTCTCTCTCTCTCTCTCTCTCTCTCTCTCTCTCTCTCTCTCTCTCTCTCTCTCTCTCTCTCTCTCTCTCTCTCTTCCTCAGGGTGGAGTTTCAGAATAAGTTCTACAGCGGAACGGGGTACAAGCTCACTCCGTTTGCCTTCTCCTCCGGATTCAGCGGATTGTCCCTCAAGTGACCGGCTGTAATCGTCCTGAGGCTGAGGAGTGTGTGAACGTTTTAAATGCATCCTTGAAGAATCGTTTGTTTTCTTTTCTTTTAGCTCAGCCCACAGGCGCCCTCTGAGGAGTGTTCTGAAGCCCATCTCTGAGTGTTTTAGTGCTTTTATCTTTTAGCTCTCCTCGATGGACATCTGATGCTCTAACGCTGAGGGGACAGAGTTATGAAATCATTGATCTCAGCTTGATTTATCACTCAAAGGGAATACTCTTCCGTCCAGCTCTTCTTTTATTTTTGCTTTTCCATGATTTCAATGAAACTGTTTTAATTTTGGAGTTGATTCACAAAGTGCTTACAGTGACATTCGCTGATCAATAAAGACCAAAGTCTCTCGCTACACAACTGTGTGTGTGTGTGTGTGTGTGTATGTGTGTGTGTGTGTCAAATGTGTGTATCTGTCAAATGTGCTCGATGAGCACGACAGTAAAGTGCGCATCTGAGGGCCTGCGTTGACCTCATCTTTCTTTAAATATAAATCTTTTGTAGTCTTTACTGTCACTTTTGATCAATTTAAAGCATCCTTGCTGAATAAAAGTATTTTCTTGTGAGAGAAAAATAGTAATAAGCTCAAACTACTGAAGATATCCTGCTGAAACAGCGGTGTATTGAGCTAGAATAGCAGCGTCCTGAACGCAACAGAGTTTGCTGTTTTAAAGGTGCAGTGTGTAATATTTATGATTGACAGAAATGCAATATAATAGTATAAAGGCCTTATATAATGAGCCGTGTTTATTATCTTAGAATGAGCCGTTTCTATCTACACACACCGCGGGTCTCTTACAGTGAAGCCGCCATTTTGTGCCGCAATGTTTCTACGGTGGCCCTAAAGGAACAAACTTCTCTACAGAGTGTTAGCGGCTCGTTGCTGTCTCAGACGCCCACATGTGTCCTGTGTGGGCCACCGTAGCGTCTATGTGCTTCGAAAGAGAGGGGTATAATTCACAACCTCACCACTAGATGGGGATAATATTGCACCTTTGAGGTTGAACTTTCTGCAGACCTAAAAACACCAATAAATACAGACAGGTGTGGCCTGAGCAGGTCTGAGCACCTCTGGGCTGAAGAGAAGATTAAATAAAGATACAATCACAAACATTACAGATCAGCTACCTCAACACATTAGATAACGAACAGCAACCGTCACGAGTACCTTAGCAACCACATAACACTACAGCAACCACCCGAGTACCTCAGAAACAACCTAGCAACCACCCAGAATACCTTAGCAACCGAACAGCAACACCCCAGAATCCACCCTCTGAGTACCTTATCAAACTCAGTCTATTTATCTATCTATCCATTATCTATTTATCCATCCAATATCTGTCTATCCATCCATTATATATCCATTATCTATCCATCCATCTATTATCTATCTATCTATCCATCCATTATCCATTGATACATCTAGTTTTCTGATAGACTAGCCTTCAAAACCATCCAACTTTAAGCTTTTAAAACTTTCTAACTTTCTGGTCTGACTTTATCAAGGCAAGGCAAGTTTATTTATAGAGCACATTTCATACACAATGGCAATTCAAAGTGTTTTACATAGAAATTAATTAAAAATCAAGCCTTAAACACACTTTAAAAGGTTTGTCTCGACGAACTTTATTATTGTTGAAGACTTCACCAGAATGCTTTATATCTAATTTAGGTTACACATAAGTAACATATATTAAAAATACCATACTAAATAAATAAAATAAAGCAGAAATATTTAACAAAAAGACGTGTGTTCCGTAACCGTTGTTGTTGTTGTTCTTTCCTTTAGGAGGCGGTGTGCGCAAGGGACGCGCAGAAGAAGAAGAAGAAGACGGTGGGCGGGAACACAAATTATGTTTATATGCGATATGTTTATGGTTTATATGCGATATGTTTATATGTTTATGGTTTATAGAAGTGAAATAACTGCACTTTAATCCTCCGGACTAAACTACTCAACATGGGTCAAGAGTTTCATGTTCTGCGGTGTTTTTCCTGTCAGGTCTTTCAAGTACAGCAGGTAAAGCTTTCTGTCGCTTTATATAGTTAGCTTTTATAATAATATGTGCTATATATTAGTTACATAATCATAATGTTTTACTGAACCTGTAGTGATGTCTCATGTATTATGTCTGTCACGATAACAAGCTTTAATGTCAGACACCGTTTAAATGATCAGAGAAACCGTATGATTCGGTGATTTCATCCGGGATATATCCTTATTTAAAATTATAAGTAATGTATTTAATATAATTTTAAACATATAATACATTTTCTAAAGACCTCACTTCATTATATACGTTACAAAACACCTTTTATTACACAGAACTCACTATAAAACAAACATCTGCCCAATGCTCGTCCATTTATGATAATTTACACATTTTTATGGGAATTATATTTTTAAGAATGGGATCTATTTTATTTTTTACAGTTTATTGTGTTAGCCATTAACATGTCATGAGGTGATCAGCAGAAATGCCTTCATTTTTAATCATCTTCCCTATTTTTCCCACAAGATGGAGACATTTCCTTCTATTTATATTTTTAATTTAGTCATATTAATCTCATATTGTCGTGATTTGTGTTGATATATCTTCACTGAATCCAGGCTGGACGATGTGACCTAAATTTACCTCAATTATGATTAATAAACGGTTTTGTATAAAAATATATTCAGTGACCTCACTGTTGCCAAATTCACACACACACACACACACACACACACATTAATGCCATCCTACTGGTTTTACTACAACACTTAGTTTGGAAGAATTGCTTAATGGATCATTTTTAGGATGAGAAGTATTCAATAATTTCAGTGTTACCAAATTCAGTTCCAACATCACTACAACATTTAGTGTGAGGGGGAAACACGTAAGTAAAGTTATTCATATTTTTCTTAATAAAAAATTATGATTAAAAACTGTTGTCCCCAATCGTAGTGTTGTATAATAACCAGCAGGAGAGCAGTGAAGGGGATTTGGGACAGTACTGTGTGTTACAGTGAAGGTTTTGAATATATTTTTCATAATAAAACATGAAAATTATGCAAATGAAAATTTTTTCGAACTCATTTTGTAGTTTAGCCCGTTTGAGAACAACAGGTGGGTTTTTGTAGGAGCCTTTTCTTCTTCTTCTTCTTCTTCACTCTCGGCCGCAGTAATTGTGGACGTTTCCTCCTCCAGGTGAAGAAGAGTAAGAGATGGGCGTGCAAAGTGTGTGTGAGAAGCAGTCTCTGGTGAAGGTACAGTTAACAACACACACACACACTCTCTCTCTTTCGCACTCACACTCTCTCTCTCTCTCTCTCACACACACAAACACACTCTCTCTCTCTCTCACACACACACTCTCTCTCTCTCTCTCTCTCTCTCTCTCTCTCTCACACACACACTCTCTCTCACACATACACACTCTCTCTCTCTCACACACACAAACACACTCTCTCTCTCACACACACACTCTCTCTCTCTCTCTTTCTCTCACACACACACTGACACACAAACACACACTCGCTCTCACACACACACTGACACAAAAACTCTCACGCTGACACACAAACACTCTCACACACACACACACTGACACACAAACACACTCTCTATCACACACGCACACACTCTCTCACACACTCACACTCTTTCACACACTCCCTCTCAGACACACTGACACGCAAACACACTCTCTATCACACACGCACACACTCTCTCACACACTCACACTCTTTCACACACTCACACACTCTCTCTCAGACACACTGACACGCAAACACACTCTCTATCACACACGCACACACTCTCTCACACACTCACACTCTTTCACACACTCACACACTCTCTCTCAGACACACTGACACGCAAACACACTCTCACACGCACACACTCTCTCACACACTCACACTCTTTCACACACTCTCTCTCAGACACACTGACACACAAACACACTCTCTATCACACACGCACACACTCTCTCACACACTCACACTCTTTCACACACTCACACTCTCTCTCAGACACACTGACACGCAAACACACTCTCACACACACACACTCTCTCTCACACACACACACTGACACACAAAAACTCTCTCACACACTGACACACAAACACACTCTCTCTCACACACACACACTGACACACAAAAACTCTCTCACACACACACTGACACACAAACACACTCTCTCTCACACACACACACTGACACACAAAAACTCTCTCACACACACACTGACACACAAACACACTCTCTCTCTCACACACACACACACACACACTGACACACAAACACACTCTCTATCACACACTCACACTCTTTCACACACTCACACACTCTCTCTCAGACACACTGACACGCAAACACACTCTCACACACACACACTCTCTCTCACACACACACACACACACTGACACACAAAAACTCTCTCACACACACACTGACACACAAACACACACTCTCACACACACACTGACACACAAACACACTCTCTATCACACACTCACACTCTTTCACACACTCACACACACACTCTCTCTCAGACACACTGACACGCAAACATACTCTCACACACACACACTCTCTCTCACACACACACACACTGACACACAAAAACTCTCTCACACACACACACTGACACACAAACACACACTCTCTCACACACACTGACACACAAACACACTCTATCACACACTCACACTCTTTCACACACTCACACACACACTCTCTCTCAGACACACTGACACGCAACACACTCTCACACACACACACACTCTCTCTCACACACACATACACTCTCTCAGTGGTGTAAGTCCCGTGTGTGTGTGTGTGTGTGTGTGTGTGTGTGTGTGTGTGTGTGTGTGTGTTGCAGGAGTTCGGTCGGGGTGGAGCCGCCGACTGCAGAAGGCATGTTCAGAAGCTCAATGCCCTGCGAGGGCGACTGCAGGAGGTCACCACGGGGTCACAGCCGTGAGTTATAACCGGAGTATTATTACCGTAACACTCACAGCTATAGACGGAGTTGCTAGGTCTTACAGTGACAGCTGTCAGTGTGTACATTAACATTTAATCATTTAGCGGATGCTTTTATCCAAAGCGACTTACAAAAGAGGAGAGCAATAGAAGCAGCGAAACAGACAAGACCAACAACCTGCACGAGCTGAAGACTCAGTTAATCGAGCACAGAACACACAACTTTGTTTTGTTAGTTTTTTTCTCCTTCCCAGACAAACAGAACATTGGATTGGATAGTTTAGTGCTAGTCTTTATCTTAAACCTCATCCCAAGATGACACCGAGTGTAGTGTGTACTCCGTCTGATGACCAAACTTCACTGATGGGTTATGAAGTTTATCTCATCGTTTTACACTCCAATAAAATCACCACAAGAGCTGAACAAACAGAGCGCACATTAACGTCTCATTCACAAACTCTCTCTCTCTCTCTCTCTCTCCATTATCATTAACATACGCAGCAAATGACACTCAAACACTCATACTAACAATAATCAAACGTACAGACCATGAGCTTTCGTGGCTGCAGTTATAACCGGTAAATGAGTCTATCTGCAAAACAACTGATGAACTGTGTGTGAGCTCTGCCCTTCACTGACCCTAAACTATACCCGTCAACATAAGAGTCCCTCAACTACAGAAGACAGATAATATAGACCTTACACACATCTAAACTCTCAGAGATATCAAAAACAAACTAAACGATAAAGAAGAGGGAATATGAGGAGAAGCCTCGTTACGATCGCAGACGATACCATCCAGGCTCAGCACTGTTCATGCGCCACAGACAGGGTTAGGGTGAAGGACTGTACGTCACCCAGAGTCCTGCACGGGTCCATTTTTGGAGACCCGCCCCTGCCCGTACCCGCAAGGTTTAGCACCAGATCCGACCCGTGACCCGTGAAAATTTCAAAATTAAATCCGTACCCGCCCAGACCCGTTAATATTTGGCCCGTTACCCGACCCGTGCCCGCGATAAATCACACACGCTAAAACATTCAAATTAAAATGCTTTATTTTTTTATCCTACACCTCTCTCAACATCAACAGCGTCATGAATGGGCTAATGAAACAGGCAAAAGTGCCTTTAAAGACTCATTGTCAACAATTTCATATAGCTACTCCACTCACCAGCTTTACTTTTACTTCATCCATTGCTACTCCTGCAACGCTCGCTCCATCTGCGCTACGAGAGGCATCAACTAAAGTTTCAATGTCGCAGTGGTGGTGACGTGATGGGTCAAATGGCATATCATAGTTGCGTGTGTGTGTAATGGTAATTTGGACATAGAAATTGTAATAGCCTACAATATGTTGGATGGGGGAAGAAGGAGGCGGGAACCGGCGAACATTTAAAAGACTTTAACCAAACAAAACGAAAGTAACGTGAGTAGCCCTTCATGGACATCTCCCATGCGCACACGCATAATAAAACATAAACACAACTCAACGTCAAATCCAGGTCTGGTGATCTCTCGTCCTTATATGCTTCCGAGCTCCCTCAGAGAACTCGAGACCGGTGTGGCTCGCAGGTGACGCTCATTCACAATCACGCCCTGGTCTCTCTCTCTCTCTCTCTCTCTCTCTCTCTCTCTCTCTCGCTCTCGCGTTCACTTTGTCACAGAAATATTGCACATATTTTTCATCCGCCCATCCGCGCTACTACCCGCCCGCACAGAGTTAATTATCCGCCCGCATCCCCGCCCGTGAATTTTATAAATGTCATAATCCACCCGTTTTAGCCACTTTTATGCGGGTACCCGCGGATACCCGCGGGTACCCGACCCGTTGCAGGACTCTGACGTCACCATCTTAATACAGAGAGATGCACTGAAATGTAGACCGTCGTTTGTGTGCTTTTGATTTAACTTACACCGGTATGACGTGAGAACAGTCATCACTAACTTTAATCGTAACTTAATGAAATTATGACCTGGAATGGGTGTTACAGTTTCCCCGGAGCATCGCTTTACCGTTGGTGTAGCATACACTCCATCAAACCGATGATGATCTTCCGATGTGTGTCTATGGCGCTGATCCCTAAAGATGTCCGAGCTCCGGTGCCCGTGATGCTCAACTGCTATTGGCTCATCTGCGCTGAAGGGGAGGGGCTTACCGATTGGTCCATTAGTCACTTTTCTAGAGTAGCGCTGTGATATAACCTGGACGCAGTTCCTAGAGTTAGCTGTGGCAGTATCCAGCTTTAGGCGTGTCCGCACCGCAGGAACAAGGAGCGATTTTAGGAAATACTGCAGCTCCTGCTTATGAATGAACTGGGTTTCTGAATAAATGAATGGCTGAAAGAAACCTCACTGACTAACACGATGTTTTAAAGGGGATCGGATGAAGAGGGTGAGAGTGAAGCTGTGGATGGAGATGTGATGGAGAACTCTGAGGTAAAGCTCTGATGTCTGGCCACTCATCTGCTCAGAGATCATGAAGAGAAGAACTGAGTCTCTCTCTCTCTCTCTCTCTCTCTCTCTCTCTCTCTCTCTCTCTCTCTCTCTCCCCTCTCTCTCTCTCTCTCTCTCTCTCTCTCTCTCTCCCCCTCTCTCTCTCTCTCTCTCTCTCTCTCTCATATATCTGTATCAGGAAGCGCCTCATCCCATCAGCCGCTGGAGTAAATACACAGATCCCGCAGCTGAGGGTCCAGATGATGAAGATGAGGAAGAAGAGCAGAACATTTATACCGAACCACAGAGATCCAGGTCAGGGTCAAGCGCTTCATCTGCTGGATATTAAAGGGGATTGAGCCCTTTAGAGAACCTGGATATATAGCAGATTTGTATTTTAAATGTATTTTCAGACGTTATCATTAAGTGTTTAACGCTCTTCTGTTTTTCTACACAGAAAAAGGAGGAAAATCTCCACTGTAAAGCCTTTTTCTGGCGCTCCTGATGTGTGTGAGGATGAGGAGTCTCCGACTGGGATGAAGAGACCGTATCTGGTAAAACACACACACACACACACTTCCACTAGGGCTGACCCCGAATAGTCGGAGATTCGATGCAGCGATATGCAGAGCCGGATTCGACCCCCGGTCTCAGTCGAATCTTCACGGGTGTGACTGAGGAAGTTGTTTAAAATCCTGCCGTGCCACAGACCGCCATTTCAGTTTTATATTACATAGGGCTGCACGTTTTCAAGTTTTTCATTAACCGTTAACCGAGGCCCTTAGCGGTTAATACTCGGTTAACCATAGTGTGCGTCAGGGTTATTATTTTTAGCTTATTAATTTGACGACCACCATCTCCGTAGTGAACGCGCCTATATAGAGAAATGCACATCATGGATTACCTAATCAGAGAGTTGCCTATTTCTTTTCGTTTTAAAATGTTAAAAGACATTTCAAGTTTCTTAAGATATATTTCATGTCTGTGAGGCGTACGCTGAGTTTCGTTAAATTAGGATGAGATGCGCTCCAGTTCACGAGCAATGCGAGTGGCCGCGAGGGCGCCTGCATGATTAGAGCATGTAACGTTAGTAAAATATGCAGCGGAGAATGATTCACACAGCGTTTGACTCGCGCGGCTGAGCCTCTCCCGGCAGAGAGTTCAAGCATCTGTGGACTCGTCCCTTCAGCTCTGGCCATCTTGCTTTCAGTCCGCGATTAGCTTTTTTGTTTTCTTCATTACAGTTAAAGTAACGTCTGCTTTTCTCTAGTCATTCACAAGTTTCTCACTTCAAACTTTCTTTCTTCTGCTCCGTTATGCACAGCGTGCGCGGCTCGCGCTCTGCTTCTGCCCTAATGCGACTTATAGTCCAGTGCGACGTATGTTATTTTCCTCCTCATGACGCATATTTTGACTGATGCGACTCATACTCCGGAGCAACTTATAACCTGAAAAATGCGGTAAGCACTGCATTGCAATACTTGCATTTCGCCCCGTCACTCTCATTTTTAAAGTGCTCCCACGCTTTCTTTGCCCGCTTAGAAAGCTGGTCATGACTTCTTCTTGTGGATACTACCCTAACCCTATGGATACTACAAATGTCTGGGAGCGCTCTGGCGGTCTACAGGGGTGCAAAAATATATTACAACTAAATTCAAGGCACGTCATTGACGCCACTTAACCGAGCAAAATGTTTCACTCGGTTACGCAATTTTTAACGGTTAATCGGTCAATCGGTTAACCATGGACACCCCTAATATTACATTATATTTCCCTCAAATCGTCTGCAGCTCTTCTGCCAGAAGGCGATTCAAACTGATCTCGCGTGTATATAATGTTCACGACCCCCTTTAGGCACAATCGGCTCCAGAACGGTCATATAAACGCACTCAACGCGTTCTTCTCCTCTCTAGGCTGGTATTTTTTTAGGTTTATTTATCAAAATGCTCTTTTATATATTTGTGTGATGTTCTGGATTTCGATCGCGGCTTTAACATGTTATGAGAAACGTTTTGTGAATGTTTATCCAGCACATTACCTTTATTTAAACCTAAATAAGAAAGCCATTGTCAGTTCATCTGTCCGTTGGCCGGCAGTTTTGGTCGCTGTATTAAAAGTTGTTGCCGTGTGCAGTGTGTAAAGGAGAATATAAATAGTTTAACCCTCGTGCTGACAAGTGTCGTGCCCCTCCACACACACACACACACATAGATGATTCAGCTATCAGTCGACTATAGAAAGATTCGACAATTCTGACTCAAATGTGTAAATCCTTAGTCGGGGACAGCCCTAGTTTATACGAAGATCACGCAAACGCCCATGAAGGCCATTTGACTGACCTCTGGTCTCTATCGCAGCAGGACCGCAGGTGGAGGACCGATGGGAATAAAGCATCTGCTTCCTGTAGCACAAATCTCCCATCAGCCCCTCGGGATGAGCTCAATAACAGGAGAGAAGAGAAAAGAGGACGTCTAGCTTCGCTTGGGGAAAGCTCTGAGTCCAGATGGGAGAAGTTCCTCTCTCCGCCGGATGAGGACGAGTATGATCACGCTTTGCCTCAGTATGATGATAACACACTGCCTTATTTCACTGCAGAAGAGCGCACATATCCTCCGGATGAAAACACGAGCGGTGTTGCAGATGGAAGTCTTTCCAGTATATCCGACACTCGCACCTCCAAGCCTTCGGGATTTAGTCTGCCTCCGCCATGTTTAAAGCTCTCCTTTAACCCCATGTTCCTCACCGATGAAGACTTCGACGACACGATTTAAGACTGAGACACATTTCCATTCGAGGATGTTTAACACACACACTCTTCTCACTCAGTCATGTTGTCTCGCTTCCAGTCTAAATATCTGAATATTCTTAAATCGAGATGCATTTACTAGATCAGTAAAACCACATAAGATATTTTTTCTTGTTTTTTTGAAAATAAAATCTAAATGAAGAGAGTTTCTGCTTAAAACAGGCAAAATGATCTGCCAATGGGGTGAGGAGAATAATCTTATTTCTGTTTGGGACGGAAACAAGAAACAAGATTTCAATCAGAAATAAGATTATTTTTCTCACCCCATTGGCAGATCATTTTGCCTGTTTTAAGCAGAAACTCTCTTCATTTGGATATTTTTCCCCAAAACAAGAACAAATGTAATATAACTTATCTAGTAAAAGCATCTTGATTGAAGGATTTTTAGATATTTAGACTAAAAACAAGACAAAAAATACTAAATAAGAAGAGTGGGTTTTGCAGTGTGTGTCTGAATGTTCTCTTCACTGGTAGTTCAGCTCTTCCCGAAAGTCTTAAACAAACCCAAATACAACCAATATTTTTTGGAGCAGGTTTTTATTGCGAAGAGAAAGGACAGGAAGTTCAGAAGACCTTACACTGTTTTACTCAAACTGATAATAAAACACACAGCTTTCTGCTTTAACTGCTGATTGATTATGGAAATGGATAGACTTCTATTACACAAATATAGAGCGTTACTAATTAAGCATGTATGATCATTTTAGCATGAAGTGTGCAGTGAAAGGCCAATAATGAACGCAAGGATGTGCTAGCCACCTGAGTAATTGATACAGGAGCTAAAATCAGCCGATTACCATGGACTCATTTCACTTTACGGTCAATCCACCTCCTTTAGCCAGTTCCTGCGGTTCTTTCAAAACGCCATCCGTTCTCGTGTTTGTATGAAGGTGTGCAAACAAACTTTAAAACTGCTTTCTCGTGGTTCTGGCGGTTTTAATAGAAAGCTTTGGGTCGCTGCCCGCATGAGTTCAGACAGAACTACTCAATGAAAAGCACTTCTTGTAGTTATGTTAGAGTAACAATCAGGTAAAAAATGTAAGTATAGGTAACACTTTAGAATAAGGGTCATTACTTAATGTATTAACTAACATTAACCAATCATGTGTTATTGTATTTGTTCATCTTTGTTAAAGTTAGTTAATATAAATCCAGCTGTGCATTAACAAGATTTTAACAATGCATTAGTAAATGTTGAAGTGCAGTTCATGTTAACCAAAAATGCTGACTGTTTAATTTTAAATTAGCTTTCCCCCTGTATAATTGTATTATTATTAAACTTTTAATTAAATTCAATATTTTTTATCTTAATTAAAAAATATAAGACAATAAGATAAAACAACCAGTTTTGAACACAATCTAATTGCGTATTTAAATGTCATTAAGATGTCATTTCTCCGTAACACTTTCCAATAAAGGTTGTATTAACATGAACTAACCATAAACAACTCTGTTCAGCATTAGTTAATCTTAACTCACTGACAGCTCTGGAAAAAAGTAAGAGACCACTTCGCATTGATAGATCTATGTTAAGTGGTCTCTTAATTTTTCCAGAGCTGTATATTAATGCAATTAGTTACTGCATTAGCTAACATGAGAGAAAAATAAAAAGACGTTAGTGTTTGTTGACTTACTTGAACATTAGAATTGTTTGTTTACTGTATTTGCATAACAGAATAACATATCAACATATGCCAAAAAGCACAACAAACAGAGTAAATCTGTATATTTAACCTTGGAACAGTAATCATTGTAAAAACAGCTTATTTAATGACATTAGTAGTCTTCTAAAGCCGGATTCCATTCCCGGCCGTGGGTCGCACCTGCAACAGGAAACAGTGGGAGATAAATGTGGGATTTTCCCACAAAGAAACTAGAAAATATATCACCACACATATGCTAAGGAAGAAATATGTCTGAACGTCACGTTTCACTCTTTCCTTGCTTTCTCTTCCTCCCCATCTGTAATGGACTATTTCCCCCAGCTTTAAATGTTCATTTAAAGGGACAGTTCACCCCAAAAATTAAAGTTCAGTCATTTACTCTTCCTCAAGTTGTTCCTGACCTGTATTAATGATAGTTTCCTCATCCCAGATGTTCATGTCTTTCTTTCTTCAGTCGAAATGAAGTTTTTTAACCTGTTAACTGTCATCCCCCTTTTTGAAAATATACTTGAAAATTCACTATTAAATGGTTGCAATTCAAGAATGCTTTGGAATATAGACATAAGTTTGGTCTCATTTTAAAGAAGACAGTCAGCAGAGTATTGCTCAAAATTCACTTCAAAAAAGTAAAGCATAAAGAAGTTATGGAAGTTTAAATTTACTGTAAATCAAATATACTGTACTAGATATTAAATATAAAATATGTTACAAAATAATTTTTACTCAAAAATTATTATCAAATCAAAGCCATATGTCTAATCAATTTGTGTTCCTAATTTGAAGTTGATATCACAAAAATGTAAGTTCCCATGAGATTTTGTTTAGGCGTTGTACCACAAATAGCCACCGGGTGTCATTGAAATTCCATTGATTTTTTTAAATGAAATTTCCTGTGTCAAATGTATATATTTTTGTCCAAATACCACAAAACAGTTTTCAGATATAGAACCGTGAGACTCAGACCTTTCCGGCAATATGTGTTTTGTCAAGATAAGAAAAGGTTTTTATTCTAAAATAGTTAAAGAAATATGAAACATGACGACGCCACTTGGGGAGGAGCCTGCTAGAATAATTTAGAGCACTGTTTCCATGGTAACGCAAGGTCCGATTTCAAAATGTTTTTAACAGGATGAATCTTGAGTTCGTAAGCTTTCAAATGATATATAGTTTGTCAACATTAGATCAGGATAAATATAGGATATAATTGTTTTAAACATACAGTGGCAAATGGGCCCACCGGTGGGCCAGTGACACTTAACAGGTTAAGGAAAACATTCCAGGATTTTTCTCCTCATAACGGCTGAAGGTCCAAATCAGTGGCGTTTCAGAGGAAGATCTTCAGAGGCTCTGATGATCCCAGAGGAATAGAGTCTGATCCAGACAAACCATCACACATTATCTACACATTTATACAGTTTTAACCTCAGATGCTCGACTTCGGTGTTGTTCTTCTTCGTGGTGTGTGATGTCATCACGTCGTTCTTTATTTGTGTCGTTTTAACACTGGGTCGGCACTTTCCGACGTGATGACATCATACGCCTTAAACTAGAACAACACCGAAGTCGAGCATTTGAGGTTAAAACTGTATAAATGTGTATTTGTGTTGCAAATGTGAGATGGTTTGTCTGGATCAGACTGTATTCCTCTGGGATCGTGAAGCCCTTCACATTGAAGTCCATTATGTGGAGTTTTCCTCAAAAAACGCTCTTCTTACTCTTCTTAATGAGTATTTGTGTCTTGTTTCTCGTCCAAACATCTAAACATTCTTAAAACAAGAAGTATTTACTAGACAAGCTAAAGTAATTGTCTTGTTTTGGGGAAAAATAACTCAAAATGAAGAGAGTTTTTGCTTATTTTAAGAGAAAACTCACATTTTTTACTTGTCTAGTAACTGTTTCCTAATGTAAGAATTATTAGATATTTTGACTAGAAACAAGACTAAAATACTGAGTAAGAGAAGCATTTTTTGCAGTGTATCCACTGAAGAAAGAAAGACATGAACATCTGGGATGAGATGCGGGTGAGGAAATCATCAGGAAATGTTCATTAATCTCTGTGATGTTAATGTTTGGGTTTATTAAGACACTCATAAGTATTTGTGACTTACGCTTGATGAAGATCATGAAAGTGCTGTCCTTCACCAGAGCATATCCCATCCTGAGCTCCTCGTCCGAGGAGAAAGCGATCATATCTCCGTTACTTTCTACAGAGGAAGGGATTTAAGTCACTATTATTGGCATCATGTTTTACGCAGATTCTGTCGATGTCCTTCTCTGTACAAACACTCATCGGCGTCGGAACCATTGTGTGTGTGTGGGACAAGACCATAGACTGTAATAAATATGGCCGTAGTGTCCTTAACGTTTCCCATAGGATTCTGAAGAGCCGTTCTAAGGTGTAAAGTAGAGTCGAGCCGTCGCCATCTTACCGTGCGTTCACACCGCCGCCGGCGAAAGCGTCAAAATTCGCTCTTGCCGCCCTGACAACGACGCTGTAGAAAGCTCCGTGGACGTGCCGCCGCTCTGACGTAGATCGAATGTTTTTCCTTTTTTTAAACTGTATTTAAAGAGGCCGCAAATCAAACAAGCATGTTGATGGATAGACTGACCACAAGTAGGGTATAAATTAACTTCATGAAATCGTTTAAATGTGAAAGTAAGAATTAATTGCACACCCGCTGAACAACGAGCGTTCTAGCGCCTGTAAAATAGTGTTGCGCGACTTCTTAACAAATGACACATCACTATGAATGATCTTGTCATAAATGATCGGGAAACCCGCACAGCAATGATCAACCTCTCCTACAAATTGCTTGGGAACTAATGTGGTCGGAACCAAAGTTTACAGGCCTGCGTTCTCTGGATTTCTCTCAAGCGGAGCACTTCTACATTCTGACTGGTTGCCGCCTGTTGCCGCCGAACCGCGTCATAGCTCATTACCATAAAGTTAAGCTGATTTCAACTCTCCTCGACGCCCAAATCGTCCAAGACGCGCCGCTCTCGCCGGAGCTCGCCACCCGGCTCCCATTGAAAATGAATGACTTCCGGCCAGCTTGCCGCTCTCGCCGCCGGCGGTGTGAACGCACAGTTAGCAGCATCACTCCCAGATAACAGGAAATGGGCAAAGAGGCGGGATGTGGGCGGAGCTTAGGTGACGACTAACAGACAGCAGACAAACGGCAATCCACCTGTCACTCGAAGTGGCCACGCCCTTAATTATGCAGAACTTTAAGGCTTTATAAAACATAAACGAACGAGTTATTAAATAATTCACCCCCTCACAGTCGTCATGAAGGTCAAAATTAGCCGTATAGACCAAAACCACAATTTGTCACAGACTGTAAACATGTTTTATTCTGCTGTAAAGTTGTACAGTAAAGTCTGTTGCTGTAATACATAGGTATAGGTATAGGCTTACTATTCTTCCACAATTCTGTGTGCGCAAGATCATATTTTGAGCGCGCAAAAGGGCATTTCGCACGCGTGAACTGAGTTTTGCGGAGAAATGTTCGTCCCGCAAATAAGAAAGTATTTCGAGCGAACAAAAATCAATTTTGCATTTAAAATAAGCTTATTTGGATGTGCGCCGACGTTATTTCACATGTGCAACGTCTCGTTTGCTTGCGCTCTGACTGCTCAACACAACTCAACGTTACAATATCACACAATTGCAGCCAATCAGAGACGAGAGGCTAAATTCTGATAGGCTGGCTTAACAACCTATCACAAGACTCCCTGCATTAGTCTACAGCGGACAAGGAAATATACACGGTGGAAATATGCACAGAAAATCTAATTTAACACTGTTATAAAGTCGACAAGATCTGGTTTCAAAGTGAAATGTAAAAGCGCCTATTAAAGGGAGTTTGTTATTTACTTACCAGTAGTCTTCGTCTTCTAACGTTAACTTCTTTTGAAATTGTTGACTGACGGGCATGAGCTGACCTGTTGCTGTCTGAGCGCGCAAAGTTTATTAATAAGTCTATTAATTTATGAGGCTCTTCAGTTCAAATTATCCAGTACCAAAATAATAATACTCTTTATTTTCCAATTTCATAAATGATTTTCAAAACGGATTTGGGAAGAAAAAAACATACACACAAAATGACTTATTTTAAATATAAAATATATATATAAAAGTCTTGGGCATGTCAAAGATTAGTAACAACTTTAGCTTTGATGCATTGTTAGTTTTTGTGCAGCATCAGATTTTTTTCTCCCTCATTTACAGTTCGTGGCTGTTTTTGCCCCATTGACTTCCATTATAGCCACATTTTTTGATTGGAAAGCCGTGACACCATATAATCATGCATTTTTGATTGTTGGTGGTTTTCCCAGTTGGGAAGAGGTATTTTTACAGTTGATAACCAGGTGGCACCATTAACCCTTTAGATAGGCCTGTGCTGAAGAAAAGAAGCTTAGTTTCTGGCATTTGTATAGAATAACTGCATATAAATGAGGGATTAAAAAAATGTAAATCTGATGCTGCACACAAACTAACAATGCATCAGAGCCAGTGTTGTTACTAATCTTTGACATGTCCAAGACTGTGATAAAAGGTCAAAAAATATCCAGTCCACAATCATTTTTTATATTTAAAATAAGTTATTTTGTGTGTGTTTTTTTTTCCCAAATCAGTTTTGAATCCGTTTTTGAAAATAATTAATGAACTTAGGCAGTTAAAGAGTGATAAGAGTGACAATTAAACAATGACAGCAGCTCAACAATAAACAAGTAGCCTATGTAAACTTGCAACAGAACACATTTTAAATGATTTTACTTTTGATTATTTTATTTATTTCTGAAGATCTCTTTAGTAGCCTGTATTGGTGTACTTTAAAGGAATAGTTCACCCAAAAATGAAATGTCTGTCATCATTTACTCTCCCTCATGATGTTCCAAACCTGTATGAGTTTCTTCATTCTGTTGAACATAAAATAATATATTTTGAAGAACGTTTGTAACCAAATGTTTGCTTCGGGGGCAACATTGACTTCCAAGCTAGGAATGTGTCTTCATATGTGTTCTACATAAAGAAATGTATACAGGTTTGGAACAACTTGAGGGTGAGGAAATGACAGATTTTTCATTTTTGGGTGCACTGTCTCTTTAAGCAGTCATTCTGAACCAGTAACCACTTTACTGACAATTCTGAAATTCAAAAATGTTTAATCCTCTTTATTAATTTACTATTATGACTATATGTAATTATTTTTAATATCAATTGTAATTATTTAAATATCAAACTGCTAAATGATAAATTGATAACATTAATTAGGCTATACTCTATTGATTAATGTCTAGAAAAATAAGTCTGCCAAGCTCTGATAATGTATGGAATATTATATTATATTATCCATTAAAAAAAACTATAGGCCTACCTTTAGTTCACGCTTCTCTGCAAAGGGTGCAGTTTGTCTTGGGTTCATCGTAAGTTACTGGACAGACCCACTCATGATACCTTTTTTTTCTATTCAGCCCTATATCTGGAAATCCTCTTGCGTTCAAACGGTGGACGCGAGCTCGACATGTTTTTAAGAAACCGCGCAAGTTTCCAGCGCATGTTCTCGAGACTCCGTCGCTATGGCAGCAAAGCGCCGCTAAAACGCAATCTTGTGCATCGCGTCCGTATTGGTTTGATACGGGACGCGTCATTTTGCTTATTCTAAATATTGATTGGGACTAGTACCTAGCGTCACCCCCAAACCTACGCCATGGCCAGTGGTTGGCCCCTGGTGGCGCCACTGGTTCGAGATACCCCTCGCTGCAGACTGTAGCGCGCTGACGTCACGAATATACGTCACGTATATTACGTATCGCATATCTTTAAAACGCATGCGCCATAACGTGGGGACAGCGCATGCGTGTACTATTTGCGTTATGCGGTGATGTCACGTGTTTTGATTTCTTGTTTGACGTCCCACGTCTTTAAAATGCATGAGAAAACTTGACATAATAGGTTGATAAAATGTTAAAAACGCTAAAGTAATAATAAAAAAACAGCAAAACGGAGTACACATATCCTTGGTTTTGACCATGCCATCTGATATAATTATAAGGAATTACAAAGTATACTCTGTAATGGCTGTGTATTTTATTTAAACTAAGTGTAGTTTAGATTACAACTCTTTATTGTCCACGCCGGTGGAAATTCATCTTTAGCCTCACAAAAATTATTAATTTGAATTCCCAATTCAATACAGCAAACACACAAAGAAACTTGCAAGAATTACATGCCCCATGCATTACAAACGTATAAACTAATTACGCTAAGACCATAAATAAAATAATATCACTAAATAAATAAATAACCACCCTTAATATTATTATGTACATAGATCATTAATTGTATAAAATAATGGCAGATGGTATAAATGTATTATTTTCACATTAAGTTGTAGCCTACATTGTTCTTCTTTATTTTTGTGTATTATATTTTTTTGGACAGTTTCTCTGACAATACGGCATGTAAAACATTTATGCCAATAAAGTAGTTTGATGTTAAACTGACTACATACAGTACATTTTCAGTGTCTATGTCTATATCCCAAATTATAACTCATAAGAGTGACAACTTTCTTTTATTTCAAAGCAAAGCAGACATCGCTTTTATCATTATAATTACAGAATTATGTACACATACAGATTATCATACACACATATACAAAGTACAAACATTATCATTTTTTATATCGCATACACACAAAACAATCCATTCAAATCTACTCAGCCTGAAATTTCCCTCCATCATTAAAAAAAAACATTCAACCCGAGCAATAGCCCCATCCTCGTTATCTGGATGAAATCACCTCAGGACTCGCCATCCGCCATCAGGAGCAGACCCGGGTGGGCAGTCCTTGGAGAGTGCAGTGCAAGCACAGTGTCAATGAGCAGGGCACCCCAAACTCTTGTTTGTGTTCTGTGGAAAATGCACACCAGTTCTAGACACCTAATTTAGATAAAATATAGCACAAACAAAGTTGAATAATTTTGAAGAAAGGCATTAACATGGTACAGGATTATACCAGGACAATATTTTAAAATGCATTATTGGAAGAAGTTAGATAAAGATATGCTTGAGTGTTATTGGCTTTGTCTGTAAAGTACCTAAGAGACTTACTTCATTAAGAATAAAAACAAGATAAAAAAAATCTCAAGACAAACTTTAGATTGAGAAAGCCTAGCCTGAAATTTTGAAATAGTTTCAATAGCTATGAAGTTTGAAGATTCATTAGTTCAAAGTAGTTTATAAACTGAGAGTTTACAGTCTATCAGAAACAAAAACATGATAAATAGATAGACACAGACAGACATAACAGACAAACAATATATATATATATATATATATATATATATATATATATATATATATATATATATATATATATATATATATATATATATATATATAGACAGACAGACATTACAGACTGACACATTACAGACTGGCATGACATGCAGACAGACACATTACAGATAGACACATTACAGACTGGCATGACATGCAGACAGACATACATTACAGACAGACACATTACAGACTGGCATGACATGCAGGCAGACAGACACATTACAGACTGGCATGACATGCAGACAGACATACACATTACAGACTGGCATGACATGCAGACAGACATACATTACAGACAGACACATTACAGACTGGCATGACATACAGACAGACACATTACAGACAGACATGCAGACAAACAGACAGACACATTACAGACTGGCATGACATGCAGGCAGACAGACACATTACAGACTGGCATGACATGCAGGCAGACAGACACATTACAGACTGGCATGACATGCAGGCAGACAGACACATTACAGACTGGCATGACATGCAGGCAGACAGACACATTACAGACTGGCATGACATGCAGACAGACACATTACAGACAGACATGCAGACAAACAGCCAGACACATTACAGATTGGCATGACATGCAGACAGACAGACAGATATTTGATTTGTTTTCAACATAAATTCCCATAATTTTATTATATATATATATATATATATATATATATATATATATATATATATATATATATATATAGACAGACAGACATTACAGACTGACACATTACAGACTGGCATGACATGCAGACAGACACATTACAGACTGGCATGACATGCAGACAGACAGACATTACAGATAGACACATTACAGACTGGCATGACATGCAGACAGACATACATTACAGACAGACACATTACAGACTGGCATGACATGCAGACAGACAGACACATTACAGACTGGCATGACATGCAGGCAGACAGACACATTACAGACTGGCATGACATGCAGACAGACATACACATTACAGACTGGCATGACATGCAGACAGACATACATTACAGACAGACACATTACAGACTGGCATGACATACAGACAGACACATTACAGACAGACATGCAGACAAACAGACAGACACATTACAGACTGGCATGACATGCAGACAGACAGACACATTACAGACTGGCATGACATGCAGGCAGACAGACACATTACAGACTGGCATGACATGCAGGCAGACAGACACATTACAGACTGGCATGACATGCAGGCAGACAGACACATTACAGACTGGCATGACATGCAGACAGACACATTACAGACAGACATGCAGACAAACAGACAGACACATTACAGATTGGCATGACATGCAGACAGACAGACAGATATTTGATTTGTTTTCAACATAAATTCCCATAATTTTATTAATTCTTTTGAGACTCCAATTTACATTTGCATTCCATGTAAATGCATCTCTGTTTAAAGATGTTTAAATATCTATTTGGAAAAACAAGACAACAATTAGGATTTTTATTTTATTTTATTTTTGCAATGCATGCAACAATCAATTACATGACTTCCTTAATTTAAGTCTTTCTGCTCTATTTTAAGACATCTTCAAAGCATTAATTTGTTTAGAGGCACACATGTTAAACATTAATAAATTAAACATTTATGACGCTCTATATAGCATCCCTAACAATTAAAAGCTGTTAACACAAACACACAATTGTTAAAAACAACATAAATACACTGCTTATTGACTTACTGCCATGGAATCCATACCTTTCGAGCGAACGCTAACATCATCCTCAGGTGATTGAAGTTGAAAATGAATGTACGCGCATGCGCGAATACACAAAAGTGACATCATCGGCGCGCATGCGTATTAAATACCGACGAAACGTCACTTTGCGCATGCGCGCTAACACATTCGTGACGCAATATTCGTGACGTCACCGCGCTACAGTCTGCAGCGAGGAGTATTTGACTGGTTCTGTGTTTATTGGGCATCCAGGTGACACGCTGCACACCTGAGGTTACAGGTGATCAGGAAAAGGATCCACAGCGGTTTCCCGAGGAAGATCATGTTAGCCATGGTGGCCATTTTAGATTTATAAGATACGTAGATAACTCAGACGAAACAAAAGAACAAACAAAAAGAAAAACTTAACAGGTACGGACGAGTGGCTCACAAGCGACTGACTCGAGAGAGGGAGGGTACAGGCTGTGTTGTCGCAGCAGAGCATGAGCCAAATCTTGCGGATTTACAGAAAATACTCCAGTTAAAAAAATCTGAGAGAGAGGACCCACACACTTTTTATTAGCTTAGACACCCAAACACTGGATAACAGTAATTCCACATGACCATGGTCATTTAACAGCATTATAATAATGCATATGCTTCATCGATAAAGTTTTATAAATGCTATTATCAATAAGCAAAACTATATTTTACAATATAGCAATGCCTTTTGTAAAATGATGGATGGCTCAAAAATAACACTTCACTACTACTGGAGGTGAAACGGAAAAGTGTTATTTTAAAGATATTTATTTTCCCGAAAGTGGCAAGAAAGGGTTATGTCTACAGGATTGCCACTTTGTGAAATCTCATTAAACTTGTCATCATGTTAAGGCATTAAAATTGCGATCTGACTTACCTTTGTAGTACATCTGAAAGGGCGCGGTCCCGATACAGGGAAAAACATCGAACACCTTTTTCTTCAAACACTTGAAACTTGTGCAGAGTTGATTAGTCAGGACGAAGCGACGGATCTCCTCATGGCAGTCGTCCTTTCCGATCAGGTAAGCCTTCACTGACATCGCTTTATTAGCGATAAATATCTTGTTAAGCCGAACCTCAGGTAAAGCGTTGGCATATGCGTCAATTAGCATATCCGTGACGTCACCACGCACTTCCATTTACCTGCCTAATGTTTTCTCTAATCCGTGCTCGAATTAAGATCTGAATCCGAAATCGCCCCCTAAACCAGGGCTTTTCCAACTGTATGATGCCAAAGACCCCCAAATATGATGAAGCGTTCATGAGTATTGGCTGTACTTAATGTATAAACCTTAAGAATTACAATTGTAATTTTTTTAATCACGCCGTCGGTGTATGACAGGGCTGGACTGTATGGAGGACCAACCCTGCACAAATTAAAAATAAATAAATGAATGAATAAGTAAATAAATAAATATACACATATGTCAAATACAATTTTGTATTATCCTTCCCTTAATTTATTATTTTCTGCTTTTATAAAAATATATATTTTTAACTTTTATTTATTTGTTAATTAAATGTAACATTTAATTTACATAGATTTTTATATTTATGCATTCATTTATTTTTCCCACATGCATTTATTTTTACATTTATTGATCGATTTATGTAAATGAGGAGGGCGGTCCTTGTGTAGCTTCAGCACATCATTGGTTGAGAGCTCACCACAGTCTATGAAGCTCACTCACGCAGAATCAGACCAGCTGAGGAGAGGTGTCAGTAAATGACGGCCGCATAGTTCTTTCACTAACCAACGTATCAATGTTTCCAACAGTTTGACCTAGAGCTAGAATAGCAGTATCCTGAACGCAACAGAGTTTGCTGTTTTAAAGGTGCAGTGTGTAATATTTATGACTGACAGAAATGCAATATAATAGTATAAAGGCCTTATATAATGAGCCGTGTTTATTATTTTAGAATGAGCCGTTTCTATCTACACACACCGCGGGTCTCTTACAGTGAAGCCGCCATTTTGTGCCGCCATGTTTCTACGGTGGCCCTAACGGGACAAACTTCTCTACAGAGTGTTAGCGGCTCTCTGCTGTCTCAGACGCCCACATGTGTCCTGTGTGGGCCACCGTAGCGTCTATGTGCTTCGAAAGAGAGGGGTATAATTCACAACCTCACCACTAGATGGGGATAATACTGCACCTTTAAGGTTGAACTTTCTGCAGACCTAAAAAAACACCAATAATAACAGACAGGTGTGGCCTCTGCAGGTCTGAGCACCTCTGGGCTGAAGAGAAGATTAAATAAAGATATAATCATCACAAACATTACAGATCAGCTACCTCAACACATTAGATAACGAACAGCAACCGTCACGAGTACCTTAGCAACAACCTAGCAACCACCCAGAATACCTTAGCAACCAAACAGCAACACCCCAGAATCCACCCTCTGAGTACCTTATGAAACTCAGTCTATTTATCTATCCATCCATTATCTATCCATGCATCTATTATCTATCTATCTATCCATCCATCTATTATCTATCCATCCATCTATTATCTATCTATCTATCCATCCATTATATATCTATCCATCTATTATCCATTGATACATCTAGTTTTCTGATAGACTAGCCTTCAAAACCATCCAACTTTAAGCTTTTAAAACTTTTTCTAACTTTCTGGTCTGACTTTATCAAGGCAAGACAAGTTTATTTATAGAGCACATTTCATACACGATGGCAATTCAAAGTGTTTTACATTGAAATTAATTAAAAATCAAGCCTTAAACACACTTTAAAAGGTTTGTCTCGACAAACTTTATTATTGCTGATGAAAGACTTCACCAAAATGCTTTATATCTAATTTAGGTTACACATAAGTAACATATATTAAAAATACCATACATAATTAAAGCTGCGAGCAGCGATGACGGGCCCAAGCCGGTGGCATCAGCTTAACTGTGCACAGCAGGCCAATAGGCATTTAATGGGAAAAAATAAATAAAGGGACTATGTCAAAGTCATTTGAATTCACCTCATTAACTGCAGCAACTGGTGCTGCTATGACCAGGAACCACAACACTCACATCTCTGAGATCAATTACATTTTATTCATTAATTTTATGTCAGGTGATGTCAAATGTCAATTTCAAAATGAGTGCAGAATACTGTCCAAATGCTGAAGTTGTATTATCCTTACACTTCTCTTAAAAATAAATTAAGCCAAATCACAGAGACCGCAACAATGATTGTAATATCAGTGTCAGGTAAGAGTAATATGCGTGCATATAATTTATGGAAGTTTATTATAAACAGCCACTTTTATAAAATCATGTGAAATTATTTTTTTAACCATTTGAATTTTATCAATAAATAATTAGTTTAAAGAGGTGTCATCCGTGATCTTTGCAAACACAGCGCATGACCTTCTTTAAAGCCCATGTTATAGAAAACAATTAAAAGTATTAAGATATCACTTTCAATTATGTGCAAATGTATTTTTTGCAGCTCAAAATTTTGTAAGTTCAGAAGACCAGTATTTAATTAAAGATATAATATATGTTTTTGTTTTTTACTTATTTTTCACAATAAAGTGTTATTTGTGATAGCCTATGATATGAAAGGGTTAAATTATGAAAAAACAAGAGACAAGGTGACACACACACACAGAGTGAAAGAGACCCCCTACAGACACACACACACAGAGTGATCCTGAGAGAAGGGGGGGGATAATGGTTTTTTTATATTTATATTTTTTTATTAATAATTATTTGTATTACCACAATTATTTAACTAATTATAAAAAACAATATTGTCAATGCCCTACAAATAAACTGGTTTTATACATTTATTTTTTTATTCAAATCCAGAATAATATGTTTTATCCTTTACATATATATATATATAGATATACGAATATGGGATATATAGAATAACCAGCAGGTTACGGTACTCTGCCTTTGTTTTGGAACGCTTAAACTGAGTTACGGTACCGTTAACCATGATACGTTTTGTGATAGACAGTGTGTGGCACATGAGTGGATCAATACAAAAACAACAATATAACTACTAAATAGTAAAGTTCCATTGGTATATTTTAGGCTATTTATAACAAAACAATGTCAAAAAGCACAACAAACAGAGTAAATATGTATATTTAACCTTAACTTAACCTTGGAACAGTATGCATTAGAACATTTGGTTATTTAATGACATTAGTAGTCCTCTTTAGCCGGATTCCATTCCCGGTCGTGGTCCGCACCTGCAACAGAAAACAGTGAGAGATAAATGTTGGATTTTCCCACACACAAAAAAAACATAGACCGTAGAAAAATATGTCCGTAGTGTCCGTGATTTCACCAATAGGAATCCGATAAGCCGGTCTGAAGCGTAAAGTAGAGTCGAGCCGTTGACTCTTCATGTTGTGAGCGAGTCATCGCGTGTCACTCCCGGATAACAGAAAATGGCCAAAGAGGCGGGACGTGGGCGGAGCTTAGGTGATGACTAGAGATGGCAGATAAATGGCAATCCACCTGTCACTCAAAGTAACCACGCCCTTAATTATGCAGAACTTTAAGGCTTTATATAACGTATAACGCATTTTAACATGAGACCCAATGAGATTCTGCTCCTTCTGGAGCCACTCTAGTGGCCAGAGGAGGAACTGCAGTTTACATTACTTCAGTATCGGCTTCAGGAGGCGCTCTAGTGGCCAGACGAGGAACTGCAGTTTACATTACTTCTGTATTGGCTTCAGGAGCCGCTCTAGTGGCCAGAGGAGGAACTGCAGTTTACATTACTACAGTATCGGCTTCTGGAGCCGCTCTAGTGGCCAGAGGAGGAACTGCAGTTTACATTACTACAGTATTGGCTTCTGGAGCCGCTCTAGTGGCCAGAGGAGGAACTGCAGTTTACATTACTACAGTATCGGCTTCTGGAGCCGCTCTAGTGGCCAGAGGAGGAACTGCAGTTTACATTACTACAGTATCGGCTTCAGGAGCCGCTCTAGTGGCCAGAGGAGGAACTGCAGTTTACATTACTACAGTATCGGCTTCTGGAGCCGCTCTAGTGGCCAGAGGAGGAACTGTAGTTTACATTACTACAGTATCGGCTTCTGGAGCCGCTCTAGTGGCCGGAGGAGGAACTGCAGTTTACATTACTACAGTATCGGCTTCTGGAGCCGCTCTAGTGGCCAGAGGAGGAACTGCAGTTTACATTACTACAGTATCGGCTTCTGGAGCCGCTCTAGTGGCCAGACGAGGAACTGCAGTTTACATTACTTCTGTATCGGCTTCAAGAGAGATCACCGGAGGAGACGTTTGAAAGAAACTAGAAAATCTACCACCACACTAATCCTAAGGAAGAAATATGTCTGAACGTCACGTTTCACCATTTCTTTTCTTCACTTTTTTCTTTCTCTTCTTCCCCATCTGTGATGGACTATTTTCCTCCAGCTTTAAATGTTCATTGTAAAGTGAACTAATCCGTTAATGTTAGTTGTAATCCCTGTGATGTTAATGTTTGGGTTTAGACACTCAGAAGTATTTGTGACTTACGCTTGATGAAGAGATGAAAAGTGTCGTCCTTCACCAGAGCCAATCCCATCATGAGCTCATCGTCTGAGGAGAAAGCGATCATGTTCCCGTCTTCATCTACAGAAAAAGGGGATTATAGTCACTATTATTGGCATCATGTTTTTACATACAGGTCCTTCTCAAAAATGAGCATTTTGTGATAAAGGTCATTATTTTCCATAATGTAATGATAAAAATTAAACTTTCATATATTTTAGATTCATTGCACACCAACTGAAATATTTCAGGTCTTTTATTGTTTTAATGCTGAGGATTTTGGCATACAGCTCTGAAAACCCAAAATTCCTGTCTCAAAAAATTAGCATATCATGAAGCGGTTCTCTAAACGAGCTATTAACCTAATCATCTGAATCAACTAATGAACTCTAAACACCTGCAAAAGATTCCTGAGGCTTTTAAAAACTCCCAGCCTGGTTCATTACTCAAAACCGCAATCATGGGTAAGACGGCCGACCTGACTGCTGTCCAGAAGGCCATCACTGACACCCTCAAGCGAGAGGGGAAGACACAGAAAGACATTTCTGAACGAATAGGCTGTTCCCAGAGTGCTGGATCAAGGCACCTCAGTGGGAAGTCTGTGGGAAGGAAAAAGTGTGGCAAAAAACGAGAAGAGGTGAGCGGACCCTGAGGAAGATTGTGGAGAAGGACCGACTCCAGACCTTGGGGGACCTGCGGAAGCAGTGGACTGAGTCTGGAGTAGAAACATCCAGAGCCACCGTGCACAGGCGTGTGCAGGAAATGGGCTACAGGTGCCGCATTCCCCAGGTCAAGACACTTTGGGCTACAGAGAAGCAGCACTGGACTGTTGCTCAGTGGTCCAAAGTACTTTTTTCGGATGAAAGCAAATTTTGCATGTCATTGGGAAATCAAGGTGCCAGAGTCTGGAGGACGACTGGGGAGAAGGAAATGCCCAAATGCCTGAAGTCCAGTGTCAAGTCCCCACAGTCAGTGATGGTCTGGGGTGCCATGTCAGCTGCTGGTGTTGGTCCACTGTGTTTTATCAAGGGCAGGGTCAATGCAGCTCGCTATCAGGAGATTCTGGAGCACTTCCTGCTGCCATCTGCTGAAAAGCTTTATGGGGATGAAGATTTGGTTTTTCAGCACAACCTGGCACCTGCTCACAGTGCCCAAACCACTGGTAAACGGTTTACTGACCATGGTATTACTGTGCTCAACTCTCCTGACCTGAACCCCATAGAGAATCTGTGGGATATTGTGAAGAGAAAGTTGAGAGACGCCAGACCCAACACTCTGGATGAGCTTAAGGCCGCTATCGAAGCATCCTGGGCCTCCAGAACACCTCAGCAGAGCCACAGGCTGATCGCCTCCACGCCACGCCGCACTGAAGCCGTCATTTCTGCTAAAGGATTCCCCACCAAGGGTTGAGTGCAGAACTGAACATCATTATTTGAAGGTCAACTTTTTTTGTATTAAATTATTTTTTTTTAGATGTATGCCAAAATCGTCAGTTTTAAAACAATAAAAGACCTGAAATATTTCAGCTGGCGTGCAATGAATCTAAAATATATGAAAATTTTATTTGTATCATTACATTATGGATAATAATGAACTTTATCACAATATGCTAATTTTTTGAGAAGGACCTGTAGATCTCCTTCTCTCTGTACAAACAATGGATAACATTCATTCCATATGACCTGATCATGTAATAGTAGTGCTGCACGATTAATCGAAATCGTATTTATCGTCGCAGTCGTGTGTTTATAGTCGTGCGTTTATTGTCTCGGTCATGTGTTTATAGTCGTGCGTTTATTGTCTCGGTCATGTGTTTATAGTCGTGCGTTTATTGTCTCGGCCATGTGTTTATAGTCGTGCGTTTATTGTCTCGGTCATGTGTTTATAGTCGTGCGTTTATTGTCTCGGTCGTGTGTTTATAGTCGTGCGTTTATTGTCTCGGTCATGTGTTTATAGTCGTGCGTTTATTGTCGCGGTCATGTGTTTATAGCCGTGCGTTTATTGTCTCGGCCATGTGTTTATAGTCGTGCGTTTATTGTCTCGGTCGTGTGTTTATAGTCGTGTGTTTATTGTCGCGGTCGTGCGTTTATTGTCGCGGTCATGTGTTTATAGCCGTGCGTTTATTGTCTCGGTCATGTGTTTATAGTCGTGCGTTTATTGTCTCGGTCATGTGTTTATAGTCGTGCGTTTATTGTCTCGGCCATGTGTTTATAGTCGTGCGTTAATTGTCTCGGTCGTGTGTTTATAGTCGTGCGTTTATTGTCTCGGTCATGTGTTTATAGTCGTGCGTTTATTGTCTCGGTCATGTGTTTATAGTCGTGTGTTTATTGTCTCGGCCATGTGTTTATAGTCGTGCGTTAATTGTCTCGGTCGTGTGTTTATAGTCGTGCGTTTATTGTCTCGGTCATGTGTTTATAGTCGTGCGTTTATTGTCTCGGTCATGTGTTTATAGTCGTGTGTTTATAGTCTCGGTCATGTGTTTATTGTCGCAGTCGTGTGTTTATAGTCGTGCGTTTATTGTCTCGGTCATGTGTTTATAGTCGTGCGTTTATTGTCTCGGTCATGTGTTTATAGTCGTGTGTTTATAGTCTCGGTCATGTGTTTATTGTCGCAGTCGTGTGTTTATAGTCGTGCGTTTATTGTCTCGGTCATGTGTTTATAGTCGTGTGTTTATAGTCTCGGTCATGTGTTTATAGTCGTGCGTTTATTGTCTCGGTCATGTGTTTATAGTCGTGCGTTTATTGTCTCGGTCATGTGTTTATAGTCGTGCGTTTATTGTCTCGGCCATGTGTTTATAGTCGTGCGTTTATTGTCTCGGTCATGTGTTTATAGTCGTGCGTTTATTGTCTCGGTCGTGTGTTTATAGTCGTGCGTTTATTGTCTCGGTCATGTGTTTATAGTCGTGCGTTTATTGTCGCGGTCATGTGTTTATAGCCGTGCGTTTATTGTCTCGGCCATGTGTTTATAGTCGTGCGTTTATTGTCTCGGTCGTGTGTTTATAGTCGTGTGTTTATTGTCGCGGTCGTGCGTTTATTGTCGCGGTCATGTGTTTATAGCCGTGCGTTTATTGTCTCGGTCATGTGTTTATAGTCGTGCGTTTATTGTCTCGGTCATGTGTTTATAGTCGTGCGTTTATTGTCTCGGCCATGTGTTTATAGTCGTGCGTTAATTGTCTCGGTCGTGTGTTTATAGTCGTGCGTTTATTGTCTCGGTCATGTGTTTATAGTCGTGCGTTTATTGTCTCGGTCATGTGTTTATAGTCGTGCGTTTATTGTCTCGGTCATGTGTTTATAGTCGTGTGTTTATTGTCTCGGCCATGTGTTTATAGTCGTGCGTTAATTGTCTCGGTCGTGCGTTTATAGTCGTGCGTTTATTGTCTCGGTCATGTGTTTATAGTCGTGCGTTTATTGTCTCGGTCATGTGTTTATAGTCGTGTGTTTATAGTCTCGGTCATGTGTTTATTGTCGCAGTCGTGTGTTTATAGTCGTGCGTTTATTGTCTCGGTCATGTGTTTATAATCGTGCGTTTATTGTCTCGGTCATGTGTTTATAGTCGTGCGTTTATTGTCTCGGTCATGTGTTTATAGTCGTGCGTTTATTGTCTCGGTCGTGTGTTTATAGTCGTGCGTTTATTGTCTCGGTCATGTGTTTATAATCGTGCGTTTATTGTCTCGGTCATGTGTTTATAATCGTGCGTTTATTGTCTCGGTCATGTGTTTATAGTCGTGCGTTTATTGTCTCGGTCATGTGTTTATAGTCGTGTGTTTATTGTCTCGGTCATGTGTTTATAGTCGTGTGTTTATTGTCTCGGTCATGTGTTTATAGTCGTGCGTTTATTGTCTCGGTCATGTGTTTATAGTCGTGCGTTTATTGTCTCGGTCATGTGTTTATAGTCGTGAGTTTATTGTCTCGGTCGTGTGTTTATAGTCGTGTGTTTATTGTCTCGGTCATGTGTTTATAATCGTGCGTTTATTGTCTCGGTCATGTGTTTATAGTCGTGCGTTTATTGTCTCGGTCATGTGTTTATAGTCGTGCGTTTATTGTCTCGGTCATGTGTTTATAGCAGTGCGTTAATTGTCTCGGTCATGTGTTTATAGTCATGCGTTTATTGTCTCGGTCGTGTGTTTATAGTCGTGTGTTTATTGTCTCGGTCATGTGTTTATAGTCGTGCGTTTATTGTCTCGGTCATGTGTTTATAGTCGTGCGTTTATTGTCTCGGTCATGTGTTTATAGCAGTGCGTTAATTGTCTCGGTCATGTGTTTATAGTCATGCGTTTATTGTCTCGGTCGTGTGTTTATAGTCGTGTGTTTATTGTCTCGGTCATGTGTTTATAGTCGTGCGTTTATTGTCTCGGTCATGTGTTTATAATCGTGCGTTTATTGTCTCGGTCATGTGTTTATAGTCGTGCGTTTATTGTCTCGGTCATGTGTTTATAGTCGTGCGTTTATTGTCTCGGTCATGTGTTTATAGTCGTGCGTTTATTGTCTCGGTCATGTGTTTATAGTCGTGCGTTTATTGTCTCGGTCATGTGTTTATAGTCGTGCGTTTATTGTCTCGGTCATGTGTTTATAGTCGTGCGTTTATTGTCTCGGTCATGTGTTTATAGTCGTGCGTTTATTGTCTCGGTCGTGTGTTTATAGTCGTGTGTTTATTGTCTCGGTCATGTGTTTATAGTCGTGCGTTTATTGTCTCGGTCGTGTGTTTATAGTCGTGTGTTTATTGTCTCGGTCATGTGTTTATAGTCGTGCGTTTATTGTCTCGGTCGTGTGTTTATAGTCGTGCGTTTATTGTCTCGGTCATGTGTTTATAGTCGTGCGTTTATTGTCTCGGCCATGTGTTTATAGTCGTGCGTTAATTGTCTCGGTCGTGTGTTTATAGTCGTGCGTTTATTGTCTCGGTCATGTGTTTATAGTCGTGCGTTTATTGTCTCGGTCATGTGTTTATAGTCGTGCGTTTATTGTCTCGGTCGTGTGTTTATAGTCGTGCGTTTATTGTCTCGGTCATGTGTTTATAATCGTGCGTTTATTGTCTCGGTCATGTGTTTATAGTCGTGCGTTTATTGTCTCGGTCATGTGTTTATAGTCGTGCGTTTATTGTCTCGGTCATGTGTTTATAGTCGTGAGTTTATTGTCTCGGTCATGTGTTTATAGTCGTGCGTTTATTGTCTCGGTCATGTGTTTATAGTCGTGCGTTTATTGTCTCGGTCATGTGTTTATAGTCGTGCGTTTATTGTCTCGGTCGTGTGTTTATAGTCGTGCGTTTATTGTCTCGGTCGTGTGTTTATAGTCGTGCGTTTATTGTCTCGGCCATGTGTTTATAGTCGTGCGTTTATTGTCTCGGTCGTGTGTTTATAGTCGTGTGTTTATTGTCGCGGTCGTGCGTTTATTGTCGCGGTCATGTGTTTATAGCCGTGCGTTTATTGTCTCGGTCATGTGTTTATAGTCGTGCGTTTATTGTCTCGGTCATGTGTTTATAGTCGTGCGTTTATTGTCTCGGTCATGTGTTTATAGTCGTGCGTTTATTGTCTCGGTCATGTGTTTATAGCAGTGCGTTAATTGTCTCGGTCATGTGTTTATAGTCATGCGTTTATTGTCTCGGTCGTGTGTTTATAGTCGTGTGTTTATTGTCTCGGTCATGTGTTTATAGTCGTGCGTTTA
Source organism: Pseudorasbora parva (assembly GCF_024679245.1). Taxonomy (NCBI): domain Eukaryota; kingdom Metazoa; phylum Chordata; class Actinopteri; order Cypriniformes; family Gobionidae; genus Pseudorasbora; species Pseudorasbora parva. The sequence goes on from NC_090182.1 coordinate 1,193,727, forward strand.
TTGTCTCGGTCATGTGTTTATAGTCGTGCGTTTATTGTCTCGGTCGTGTGTTTATAGTCGTGTGTTTATTGTCTCGGTCATGTGTTTATAGTCGTGCGTTTATTGTCTCGGTCATGTGTTTATAGTCGTGCGTTTATTGTCTCGGTCATGTGTTTATAGTCGTGAGTTTATTGTCTCGGTCGTGTGTTTATAGTCGTGTGTTTATTGTCTCGGTCATGTGTTTATAATCGTGCGTTTATTGTCTCGGTCATGTGTTTATAGTCGTGCGTTTATTGTCTCGGTCATGTGTTTATAGTCGTGCGTTTATTGTCTCGGTCATGTGTTTATAGTCGTGCGTTTATTGTCTCGGTCATGTGTTTATAGCAGTGCGTTAATTGTCTCGGTCATGTGTTTATAGTCATGCGTTTATTGTCTCGGTCGTGTGTTTATAGTCGTGTGTTTATTGTCTCGGTCATGTGTTTATAGTCGTGCGTTTATTGTCTCGGTCATGTGTTTATAGTCGTGCGTTTATTGTCTCGGTCATGTGTTTATAGCAGTGCGTTAATTGTCTCGGTCATGTGTTTATAGTCATGCGTTTATTGTCTCGGTCGTGTGTTTATAGTCGTGTGTTTATTGTCTCGGTCATGTGTTTATAGTCGTGCGTTTATTGTCTCGGTCATGTGTTTATAATCGTGCGTTTATTGTCTCGGTCATGTGTTTATAGTCGTGCGTTTATTGTCTCGGTCATGTGTTTATAGTCGTGCGTTTATTGTCTCGGTCATGTGTTTATAGTCGTGCGTTTATTGTCTCGGTCATGTGTTTATAGTCGTGCGTTTATTGTCTCGGTCATGTGTTTATAGTCGTGCGTTTATTGTCTCGGTCATGTGTTTATAGTCGTGCGTTTATTGTCTCGGTCATGTGTTTATAGTCGTGCGTTTATTGTCTCGGTCGTGTGTTTATAGTCGTGTGTTTATTGTCTCGGTCATGTGTTTATAGTCGTGCGTTTATTGTCTCGGTCGTGTGTTTATAGTCGTGTGTTTATTGTCTCGGTCATGTGTTTATAGTCGTGCGTTTATTGTCTCGGTCGTGTGTTTATAGTCGTGCGTTTATTGTCTCGGTCGTGTGTTTATAGTCGTGCGTTTATTGTCTCGGCCATGTGTTTATAGTCGTGCGTTAATTGTCTCGGTCGTGTGTTTATAGTCGTGCGTTTATTGTCTCGGTCATGTGTTTATAGTCGTGCGTTTATTGTCTCGGTCATGTGTTTATAGTCGTGCGTTTATTGTCTCGGTCGTGTGTTTATAGTCGTGCGTTTATTGTCTCGGTCATGTGTTTATAATCGTGCGTTTATTGTCTCGGTCATGTGTTTATAGTCGTGCGTTTATTGTCTCGGTCATGTGTTTATAGTCGTGCGTTTATTGTCTCGGTCATGTGTTTATAGTCGTGAGTTTATTGTCTCGGTCATGTGTTTATAGTCGTGCGTTTATTGTCTCGGTCATGTGTTTATAGTCGTGCGTTTATTGTCTCGGTCATGTGTTTATAGTCGTGCGTTTATTGTCTCGGTCGTGTGTTTATAGTCGTGCGTTTATTGTCTCGGTCATGTGTTTATAGTCGTGCGTTTATTGTCTCGGCCATGTGTTTATAGTCGTGCGTTTATTGTCTCGGTCGTGTGTTTATAGTCGTGTGTTTATTGTCGCGGTCGTGCGTTTATTGTCGCGGTCATGTGTTTATAGCCGTGCGTTTATTGTCTCGGTCATGTGTTTATAGTCGTGCGTTTATTGTCTCGGTCATGTGTTTATAGTCGTGCGTTTATTGTCTCGGTCGTGTGTTTATAGTCGTGTGTTTATTGTCGCGGTCGTGCGTTTATTGTCGCGGTCATGTGTTTATAGCCGTGCGTTTATTGTCGCAGTCGTGTGTTTATTGTCTCGGTCATGTGTTTATAGTCGTGTGTTTATTGTCGCAGTCGTGTGTTTATAGCCGTGCGTTTACTGTCGCGGTCGTGTGTTTATTGTCTCGGTCATGTGTTTATAGTCGTGTGTTTATTGTCGCAGTCGTGTGTTTATAGCCGTGCGTTTACTGTCGCGGTCGTGTGTTTATTGTCGCAGTCGTGTTATTATTGTCTCGGTCATGTGTTTATAGTCGTGTGTTTATTGTCGCAGTCGTGTGTTTATAGTCGTGCGTTTATTGTCTCAGTCGTGTGTTTATTGTCGTGCGTTTATTGTCGCGGTCGTGTGTTTATTGTCGCAGTCGTGTGTTTATAGTCGTGTGTTTATAGCCGTGCGTTTATTGTCGCGGTCGTGTGTTTATTGTCGCGGTCAGGCATTTATAGTCGTGCGTTTATTGTCGCAGTCGTGTGTTTATTGTCACGGTCGTGCGTTTATAGTCGTGCGTTTATTGTCGCAGTCGTGTGTTTATTGTCGCAGTCGTGTGTTTATAGTCGTGCGTTTATTGTCGCGGTCGTGTGTTTATTGTCGCGGTCAGGCGTTTATAGTCGTGTGTTTATAGTCGTGCGTTTATTGTCGCAGTCGTGCGTTTATTGTCGCGGTTGTGTGTTTATTGTCGCGGTCAGGCGTTTATAGTCGTGCGTTTATTGTCGCAGTCGTGCGTTTATTGTCGCGGTCGTGTGTTTATTGTCGCGGTCGTGTGTTTATAGTCGTGCGTTTATTGTCGCAGTCGTGTGTTTATTGTCCCGGTTGTGTGTTTATTGTCGCGGTCGTGTGTTTATAGTCATGCGTTTATTGTCGCAGTCGTGTGTTTATTGTCGCAGTCGTGTGTTTATAGTCGTGCGTTTATTGTCGCGGTCGTGCGTTTATTGTCTCGGTCATGTGTTTATTGTCGCAGTCGTGCGTTTATTGTCGCGGTCGTGCGTTTATTGTCACAGTCGTGTGTTTATTGTCGCGGTCGTGTGTTTATTGTCGCGGTCGTGTTTTTATTGTCGCGGTCGTGTTTATTGTGGCGGTCGTGCGTTTATTGTCGCAGTCGTGTGTTTATTGTCGCGGTTGTGCGTTTATTGTCGCGGTCGTGCGTTTATTGCCGCAGTCGTGTGTTTATTGTGGCGGTCGTGCGTTTATTGTCGCAGTCGTGTGTTTATTGTCGCGGTCGTGCGTTTATAGTCGCAGTCGTGTGTTTATTGTCGCAGTCGTGCGTTTATTGTCGCAGTCGTGCGTTTATTGTCGCAGTCGTGTGTTTATTGTCGCAGTCGTGTGTTTATTGTCGCAGTCGTGTGTTTATTGTCGCAGTCGTGTGTTTATTGTCGCAGTCGTGCGTTTATTGTCGCAGTCGTGCGTTGTCGCAGTCGTGCGTTTATTGTCGCAGTCGTGCGTTTATTGTCGCAGTCGTGCGTTTATTGTCGCAGTCGTGCGTTTATTGTCGCAGTCGTGTGTTTATTGTCTCGGTCGTGCGTTTATTGTCGCAGTCGTGCGTTTATTGTCGCAGGCGTGCATTTATTGTCGCAGTCGTGCGTTTATTGTCGCGCTCGTGTTTATTGTCGCAGTCGTGCGTTTATTGTCGCAGTCGTGTGTTTATTGTCTCGGTCGTGTGTTTATTGCCGCAATCGTGTGTTTATTGTCGCAGTCGTGCGTTTATTGTCGCGCTCGTGTTTATTGTCGCAGTCGTGTGTTTATTGTCTCGGTCGTGCGTTTATTGTCGCAGTCGTGTGTTTGTCTCGGTCGTGTGTTTATTGTCGCAGTTGTGTGTTTGTCTCGGTCGTGTGTTTATTGTCGCGCTCGTGCTTATTGTCGCGCTCGTGCGTTTATTGTCGCGGTCGTGCGTTTATTGTCGCGGTCGTGCGTTTATTTTTGCGGTCGTGCGTTTATTGTCGCGGTCGGGCGTTTATAGTCGTGCGTTTATTGTCACGGTCGTGCGTTTATTGTCGCGGTCGTGCGTTTATTGTTGCGGTCGTGCGTTTATAGTCGCGGTCGGGCGTTTATTGTCACGGTCGGGCGTTTATAGTCGCGGTCGTGCGTTTATTGTCACGGTCGGGCGTTTATAGTCGTGCGTTTATTGTTGCGGTCGTGCGTTTATAGTCGCGGTCGGGCGTTTATAATCATGCGTTTATTGTCACGGTCGGGCGTTTATAGTCGTGCGTTTATTGTCACGGTCGTGCGTTTATAGTCGCGGTCGGGCGCTTATAGTCATGGGTTTATAGTCGCGGTCGGGCGTTTATAGTCGTGCGTTTATTGTCACGGTCGTGCGTTTATTGTTGCGGTCGTGCGTTTATTGTTGCGGTCGTGCGTTTATAGTCGCGGTCGGGCGTTTATAGTCGTGCGTTTATTGTCACGGTCGGGCGTTTATAGTCGTGCGTTTATTGTCACGGTCGGGCGTTTATAGTCGTGCGTTTATTGTCGCGGTCGGGCGTTTATAGTCGTGCGTTTATTGTCACGGTCGGGCGTTTATAGTCGTGCGTTTATTGTCGCGGTCGTGCATTTATTGTCGCGGTCATGCGTTTATTGTCGCGGTCGTGCGTTTATTGTCGCGGTCGTGCGTTTATTGTCACGGTCGTGCGTTTATTGTCGCGGTCATGTGTTTATTGTTACGGTCGTGCGTTTATTGTTGCGGTCGTGCGTTTATTGTTGCGGTCGTGCGTTTATAGTCGCAGTTGTGCGTTTATTGTCACGGTCATGTGTTTATTGTTACGGTCGTGCGTTTATTGTTGCGGTCGTGCGTTTATTGTCACGGTCGGGCGTTTATAGTCGTGCGTTTATTGTCGCGGTCGTGCGTTTATTGTCGCGGTCGTGCGTTTATAGTCGCAGTCGTGCGTTTATTGTCGCGGTCATGTGTTAATTGTTACGGTCGTGCGTTTATTGTTGCGGTCGTGCGTTTATAGTCGCAGTCGTGCGTTTATTGTCACGGTCGTGCGTTTATTGTTGCGGTCGTGCGTTTATAGTCGCGGTCGTGCGTTTATTGTCATGGTCGGGCGTTTATAGTCGTGCGTTTATTGTCGCGGTCGTGCGTTTATTGTCGCGGTTGGGCGTTTATAGTCATGCGTTTATTGTCATGGTCGGGCGTTTATAGTCGTGCGTTTATTGTCGCGGTCGTGCGTTTATAGTCGCGGTCGGGCGTTTATAGTCATGCGTTTATTGTCGCGGTCGTGCGTTTATTGTCGCGGTCGTGCGTTTATAGTCGCGGTCAGGCGTTTATAGTCGTGCGTTTATTGTCGCGGTCGTGCGTTTATTGTCGCGGTTGTGCGTTTATTGTCGCGGTCGTGCGTTTATAGTCGCGGTCGGGCGTTTATTGTCGCGGTTGTGCGTTTATTGTCGCGGTCGTGCGTTTATAGTCGCGGTCAGGCGTTTATAGTAGTGCGTTTATTGTCGCGGTTGTGCGTTTATTGTCGCGGTCGTGCGTTTATAGTAGTGCGTTTATTGTCGCGGTCGTGCGTTTATAGTCGCGGTCGTGCGTTTATTGTCGCGGTCGTGCGTTTATTGTCGCGGTTGTGCGTTTATTGTCGCGGTCGTGCGTTTATAGTCGCGGTCAGGCGTTTATAGTAGTGCGTTTATTGTCGCGGTCGTACGTTTATAGTCGCGGTCGTGCGTTTATAGTCGTGCGTTTATTGTCGCGGTTGTGCGTTTATTGTCGCGGTCGTGCGTTTATTGTCGCGGTCGTGCGTTTATTGTCGCGGTTGTGCGTTTATTGTCGCGGTCGTGCGTTTATAGTCGCGGTCAGGCGTTTATAGTAGTGCGTTTATTGTCGCGGTCGTGCGTTTATAGTCGCGGTCGTGCGTTTATAGTCGTGCGTTTATTGTCGCGGTTGTGCGTTTATTGTCGCGGTCGTGCGTTTATTGTCGCGGTCGTGCGTTTATTGTCGCGGTTGTGCGTTTATAGTCGTGCGTTTATTGTCTCGGTTGTGCGTTTATTGTCGCGGTCGTGCGTTTATTGTCGCGGTTGTGCGTTTATTGTCGCGGTCGTGCGTTTATAGTAGTGCGTTTATTGTCACGGTCGTGCGTTTATAGTCGCGGTCAGGCGTTTATAGTAGTGCGTTTATTGTCTCGGTTGTGCGTTTATTGTCGCGGTCGTGCGTTTATTGTCGCGGTCGTGCGTTTATAGTCGTGCGTTTATTGTCTCGGTTGTGCGTTTATTGTCGCGGTCGTGCGTTTATTGTCGCGGTTGTGCGTTTATTGTCGCGGTCGTGCGTTTATAGTAGTGCGTTTATTGTCGCGGTCGTGCGTTTATAGTCGCGGTCGTGCGTTTATTGTCGCGGTCGTGCGTTTATTGTCGCGGTTGTGCGTTTATTGTCGCGGTCGTGCGTTTATAGTCGCGGTCAGGCGTTTATAGTAGTGCGTTTATTGTCGCGGTCGTACGTTTATAGTCGCGGTCGTGCGTTTATAGTCGTGCGTTTATTGTCGCGGTTGTGCGTTTATTGTCGCGGTCGTGCGTTTATTGTCGCGGTCGTGCGTTTATTGTCGCGGTTGTGCGTTTATTGTCGCGGTCGTGCGTTTATAGTCGCGGTCAGGCGTTTATAGTAGTGCGTTTATTGTCGCGGTCGTGCGTTTATAGTCGCGGTCGTGCGTTTATAGTCGTGCGTTTATTGTCGCGGTTGTGCGTTTATTGTCGCGGTCGTGCGTTTATTGTCGCGGTCGTGCGTTTATTGTCGCGGTTGTGCGTTTATTGTCGCGGTCGTGCGTTTATAGTCGCGGTCAGGCGTTTATAGTAGTGCGTTTATTGTCTCGGTTGTGCGTTTATTGTCGCGGTCGTGCGTTTATTGTCGCGGTCGTGCGTTTATAGTCGTGCGTTTATTGTCTCGGTTGTGCGTTTATTGTCGCGGTCGTGCGTTTATTGTCGCGGTTGTGCGTTTATTGTCGCGGTCGTGCGTTTATTGTCGCGGTCAGGCGTTTATAGTAGTGCGTTTATTGTCGCGGTCGTGCGTTTATAGTCGTGCGTTTATTGTCGCGGTTGTGCGTTTATTGTCGCGGTCAGGCGTTTATAGTAGTGCGTTTATTGTCGCGGTCGTGCGTTTATAGTCGCGGTCGTGCGTTTATAGTCGTGCGTTTATTGTCGCGGTCGTGCGTTTATTGTCGCGGTCGTGCGTTTATTGTCGCGGTTGTGCGTTTATTGTCGCGGTCGTGCGTTTAGTCGCGGTCAGGCGTTTATAGTAGTGCGTTTATTGTCTCGGTTGTGCGTTTATTGTCGCGGTCGTGCGTTTATTGTCGCGGTCGTGCGTTTATAGTCGTGCGTTTATTGTCTCGGTTGTGCGTTTATTGTCTCGGTTGTGCGTTTATAGTCGCGGTCGTGCGTTTATAGTCGCAGTCGTGCGTTTATTGTCTCGGTTGTGCGTTTATTGTCGCGGTCGTGTATAAAAAGTATAAATCGGTCATAATCGGACCAAGTATTTTTTGTAGTGAGGAAGAACAACACTGCATTACTAACCTACCCAAATAGTATGTAAAATTAGTAATTCAGTCTATATTTTACAGTATTGTACAGTAAAAGTCTTGTGACAATGCATAGTTTATGCAAAACCATCCAATGTATGTTTGTCATTCTGAGTATATACATATGATATGACAAGCATACACATGCATACTTTTTATACTTCTTCCTTTCATATTAATTTAGAAAAAATAAGATACTTATGTGTGTTTGTCAAATAGTAGACATTTGAACTTGTAAATAAATGTCAAAGACTTTATAACAGTGTTAAATTTGATTTTCCGTGTATATTTCCTTGTCCGCTGTAGACTAATGCAGGGAGTCTTGTGATAGGTTGTTAAGCCAGCCTATCAGAATTTAGCCTCTCGTCTCTGATCGGCTGGAATTATGTCATATTGTAACGTTGAGTTGTGTTGAGATAGCGAGCAGTCTGAGCGGGTATCGGAGCGCAAGCAAACGAGACGCTGCACATCGGCGCACATCCAAATAAGCTCATTTTAAATGCAAAATTGATTTTAGTTCGCTCTAAATACTCTTATTTGCGGGACGAACATTTCTCCACAAAACTTCACGCGCGCAAAATACCCTTTTGCGCGCTCATAATATGATCTTGCGCGCGCAGAATTGTGGCAGAATAGTAAGTCCACATAGTCTAGAAATCTAGACGCCCCCTAGCGGCAGCAAATCTAATCTGCCGCCAGTGTCGGCTAGCAACTCTCAATACCCTTCTGAGCTGTAAACGCCAAACTCTGGTCGGGCCAATCACATTGTGTATTGAGTCGGTGGGCAGGGCTTAACATAATGATGGCCGAGTTGCGTTTGCGTGCTAAAATTAAAAATTAAAATAAAACAAACAGATAAAATAGCTCATCAAGACAATGTATCTATTCACAGGAGAGTTTATGATCTTATTTAATATCTGTAATGTTTTAATTGCTTTTTTGTGGCGAATGTTTAATCTGTCAGCGAGCTCTGCTTCACCTTCATTGCTCTGGTTGGTGTAGCGCTATCCTATCGCGTGCAGAGGGAGTTTGACAGACAGCCGTTTATCCCGCCCCTCAGATTGAGCCGTCAATGGAGAGTTTCCAGCTCAGGCTTGTCAGGCTAAAGTCCATAGGGCTCTGGCTACAGTATTGCCACTTTGTGAAATCTCATTAAACTTCTGTTAAATTAAACCATAACGTTAAGGCACTAAAATTGAGATCTGGCTTACCTTTATAGTACATTTGAAAGGGCGCAGTCCCGAGACGGGCAAAAAGATTGAACACTTTTTTCTTCAACCACTTGAAAAATGGGAAATTCAGGTCGAAGCGCCGGATCTCCTCGTGTCGATCGTCCTTCCCGAGGAGGAAAGCTTTCACTATCATCATCCTAGCGAGAAATATTGTCTAAAAACCCATCCGAGCCTCTGGAAAGGATGCGTTGCGTAGGACATCCGCTGAGTGTTGCCAACTTTTTTGCCTGCCCAAAAAGTCGCCACATGGCATCCGCATTTAGCATATTAGTGACTTGCATTGTGCCTGCCTAAATCCACACAGAGGGGGAACTCAGGTCTCCAAAACATGGGTATAATGGGTTTTTATTGTACTATTTACCTGTGTATTGCAGAATTGATCGTCTAATACCATGGTGTAGCCACTAGATGTGTTCCAGTTGCTGCTGGGAACATTGGATTCAGGTTACTTGCATTTGGTTTGGTTTTGCATTTGGATATATTTAGATATTATTAAATCAACACTAGGTAACTTTTAGCGGAACCGCACGCGTCTCGCGGAAGAACATTGCAGCCGGATCTACTTCTATCTGTCTATGTCTATGACGAGGCACGCATGAACTGAACCGAATTAAAATAGTCCCAGTATAAACCATAGTGATATTTCAGGATAAGACAAAAACACAGTTTGGAAAATGGATTTGTGATATACTCGCTCTTTGTATATGTTTAGTAAATGTTGAGCTTAAGAAAGTTATTTTTTGTCAAGAGAATGTTTTTGTTTGTAGTGTCAGTGCCAGTCAGGATAATTATTAGTCTAATCTGGACACAGAAAGCATGCTGCTACTCATACTAATAGCTTCATCAGTCTCGTGAAAGTAAGAACATTGACTATCGGTGATTTCAGGGTGACTGGGACACTTTTCCCATTGAGATGACTTGGAAATACTGTCCCAATCCCCCTGAATTCACTGTATATATCATTATGTGCGTTTCATGGACCCTTATAATCTGATCGTGAGCGGATTGACGGCTCATTCGGACTGAAAACACCTTAATCAGTTGAGCTCGATCTGGATTCAATCAATCAGCTTTATTTATATCGCGCATTAACAATGATGATAGTGTTAAACAGGACAATACTGCAGCAAAGTCTGCTTTGGATAGTTTATAGAATTAAATAAGACCTAATTAATACATTTAATTTGTATATTTAGTTGAATAACTTGAATCATAATTTTAGTGTTTAGTGTAGTTAGTAAATTAAATTTCTAATCTGATCGAGAGCACAGATAAACACACTTTGCGTTTGTGTTCTGGAGAATGTGAAAGTTTTTCTATTTGCAGTGGTGAGAAATGTAGCCAATCGCAGACATGTTTGTTGATCTCTTGAACACAACGGCCAATCAGAGCTGTTTGAGTCCGCTCACCGCTCAAAATGCCAGAGTTTCTGTTCAGAGCCGAGTTGAGCTCGCTCTCTCATATCCTCTCATTAACAGGAGATTAGTGATTGTAGACAGCTTTATTGGTTTGAATGGATCATTGTGAGATCGTGTAAGATGAGTGACGGCTCTTTAAGGATTGTAGTAAGCACTCTTTCGAGGCGTTATATAATACACTGAAATAAAGGTATTCTTGCCCTTTGAATAAGATCAACTCAGACCGAATTACTATAACAAACTAATTTGTGATTTAAAAATATATTCTATCTTCAATATTACATCAAATTTAAAATTGTTTTAAATAATTAAAATTGCATTTATGTTGATACGGCTTTCGGCGGGAATTTAATTCGCAAATTGAAAGCAGAATGATGCAAACATGACATTTGTATAATGTTCGAAGTATAGTCTCATTATTAAGCAAAGTTTAGGCACAAGTATACATTATTATTATTTTTACAAACTATAAATCATTTTATTGGTGTGCCCTTATTTCATGTCAGGCCAAAATGGTACATTCCAGTGACATCACTTCCAGGAAGTGACATCATCTCTTTCCACCAGGTAAAACACAGGCAAGTTTCTCTCTCTCCTATTATGTTGTATTTTTGATGATTTATGAGGAAGGACATCATGCAACAGCAAAACTCTTACTATTTTTCAAGTATACATTTAAAGAATTATTTAACTTAATATAAACTTAAGCATAAAACGTGCTTTTGTGACCTGTTAGCTGGCAAATTATCTTGACATTGTCAGCCCTGTTACTTTTCTAGACATGTGGGCCAAAGTGAAATTGAAGAACAGGGGGATGTGACGTCATTTAGAGCAAAATCAGGCTCAAACCACGCTATCTTCCAGAAGAGTTCGCTCAGGCAACGACACGCTTGAAGAGACGAAACGTTTCCTTTCTGATGATTAACACAAACCGCTGTGTGTCTGAATGCTCTCTTCACTGGTAGTTCAGCTCTTCCCGAAAGTCTTAAACAAACCCAAATACCACCAAGATTTTTTGGAGCAGGTTTTTATTGCGAAGAGAAAGGACAGGAAGTTCAGAAGACCTCACTAAGCTCCACTGGTTTACTCAAACTGATAATAAAACACACACAGCTTTCTGCTTTAACTAAAGACTGCTAAATGATTATGCAAATAGATCATACATAAACTGATTACACAAATATAGAGCTTTACTTAACCTTTAAGTAATATGCATTTATGATCGTTATGGCATGAAGTGATATATGTATTTTGCATAAAAGGCCAATAATGAACATAAGTATGTGCCGCACTGCAAAAAATGCTCTTATTATATAGTCTTTTTTTCTTCTTACCACTCAGAATATCAAACCATTCTTAAATCAAGATGCATTTATTAGATCAGCAAAACCACAGAAGATATTTTTCTGGGGGAAAATAGCAAAATTAAGTGAGTTTTTGCTAAAGATCTGCCAATAAAGTGAGAAAAATAATCTTATTTCAGTTTGGAAACCAGATTTAAATCAGACAAATATTATTTTCCTCACTGCATTGGCAGATCATTTTGCTTTAGATATTTAGTCTAAACTCAAGACAGACTGGCTGAGTAAGAAGAGCGGTTTTTGCAGTGAAGTCGCCTGAGTAATTGCTATCTTCACATGTCCGGCTGAACTCTTGTGATATAAAAGTTAGTATAGATTAGGAAAGTGTTCTCCGTCTCCAGCTCTACTTCTGTGTGGTTTTGGAGTACTGTATGGTGTCCAGAGCCGAGCCGATGTCGAAGTTCTTGGCGTGGAGCAGTCGGGTCAGCCACCCGCCCTCATCACTGAAGCCCATGGACAGCATCTGGGACAGGGACTCCACCAGCCTGGGGTCTGCGTCTGACGGAGAGAGCAAATCAGGCTTCCGGAATTAATCAACGGACACAGCTGGGCTTTAGGGACGGGTAACGATACACTCGTGTGACAATTCGACATATATCACGATACTGAACCAAAATGAAGCCAACATAAAGCACATTTTTACTTTTTTAGTATTATTAAATTATCATTATTTGTGTATTATTATTATTAGGACCCACAAATATTCCCCCGTTGCATCATTATATATAGTCGTTTAATGTAATACTGTCAATGAACTCCATAACTTTCTTTTTTTTCTTTTTCTCAGGCATTATCTCTCCTGCTATTAATGCACTTTACACTGCAAAAAATGCTCTTCTTAAAGGGATCCCCTGGTGTTGAGACTTGTATGGCTTAATATAACATAAATGATGTCTCTTACTGAATTATGTGGTAGAAAACCCATGAAAGATCTACGTTATTTAAAAAATCGATTTTATATTTGGACCATGGGCGGCGCCATTTTGTTTGCGTTCTAGGTTGATGACGTAGAGTGGTTGAACTCCTCAATCAGCTGGCGTTACCCGTTGCTATTTTTACCACAACGCAACTCGAAAATTGTTTCAGAGTTAAACAAAACAAATGAATTGCTTTGTAATTGTACTTAAAACACACTCAAACATACATGTGCACACAAACTCACCTACACAAGTCACAAACAGATCGGCGGGCGCGCACACACACACCTGACTGCTCTGTCTCAATCGCATGCATCATCACCAAAACATCCTGCCTCTCTTCCTCACGTTACTTTATCCCATCGTCCTACCTACATATTTCCCTCTGCTGGTCACATTAGGCGTTACAGTTAATCTACTATCAACAGTCTATCTAGGGAACAGGATGTGTTGAACAGGATATCAACACAGGGAATAGATTGAGGGTTATGTATGCGCGCGCAGTGCGTGCGTGTGTGTGTGTGTTGGCGCCGATCTGTTGGGGTGTGTGTGTGTTCGCGCCGATCTGTTGGGGTGTGTGTGTGTGTGTGTGTGTGTGTGTGTGTGTGTGTGTGTGTTCGCGCCGATCTGTTGGGGTGTGTGAGAGTCTGTGTGAGAGAGAGAGTTTGTGTGCACATGTATGTTTGAGTGCGTGAAGTCGGACAGCTGTTTGTAAATCGGCTTTACTCGTTATTGCGGTGGAACGTGAGACTGAATGACTGCACTCGAACATGTCCACTATGGTGTCGGACAACACTACAAATGTCCGTCCCTTCAAATAATGCCCTATTTAAGGGTATAGGGTCGATTTCAGATTCAGCCCCTGTCGTGGAGACTGAGCAGACAGAGCCTGTCGTGTGCGCGCCCGCCGATCTGTTTGTGACTTGTGTAGTTGAGTTTGTGTGCACATGTATGTTTGAGTGTGTTTTAAGTATAATTACAAAGGAATTCATTTGTTTTGTTTAACTCTGAAACAATTTTCGAGTTGCGTTGTGGTAAAAATAGCTACGGGTAATGCCAGCTGATTGAGGAGTTCAACCACTCTACGTCATCAACCTAGAACGCAAACAAAATGGCGCCGCCCATGGTCTAAATATAAAATCGATTTTTAAAATAACGTAGATCTTTCATGGGTTTTCTACTACATAATTCAGTAAGAGACATCATTTATGTTATATTAAGCCATACAAGTCTCAACACCAGGGGATCCCTTTAAGGCCCTTTCACACTGGACGCGATTTTGACGTGCGAATAATTCGAGCGATGGGTTTTTTTTTGGGTCAGCTGTTTGTGTAATGAGCGCTTCCACACCGAACGCGAATGTGCAGAGGCGAAAAAACGACATTTTTTTCGTTTCGATGTCGATTTTTTTTTTTTTTTTTACTCTAGCGGCGACAAAAACGGCTTCAACCAATCACACAAAAGGAAACAAAGGTGACGAAATGTCCAGTTGATGTCACGAGCTATTCAATCAACTTTAACCTCATGAGATTACAGCTGTAAGCCGTACAGCTGCATCTGTGTTCGCCCACTGTATGCTACACACAGCTATAACTTTTATAAATAGTTGATTTTTTTCTAAACCTTGTGTCCGCGATTATGGAAAGTGAGCGTGTGTCCATCAGCTCGTCTGTGGCACTGAAATGTTCCCATTGTGACTCGACTGGAAACATCTGCTCGGCTCGATTGATTCCCTGAAGAGCGCGGTTTGTCTCGTCAGATGCGCTGCCGTCTCTGGAGGAGATCCTCAAATTGTCCCACAGACTTTAGAAAGTAAGTGCTGAACCGGCCATGATAACGCTTTAGTTCCTGTAGAGATTAGCATCCTCCTCTTCAGACTCTGTTCTGTAAGACAGGCTGCACCCAAAACCTTCTTCTCGCTCCTTTAAATAAAATGTAAAGCTCGTCTTCACTGAATGATGAAGTGTGTGTGTTTGCTGAGCTGTCGGTGTGAATGTTTTGTAATGTTGGAGCTCTGAAATGTCGCACATTTGTGTCGCGGCTGATGTGAAGGGTTTTGACACGAAATATTCGCTTATTCGTTATGCTTTTTCGTTACGCGTCTGGTGTGAAAGGACCTTTACTCAGTATTTCTGTCTTGTTTCTCGTCCAAACATCTACACATTCTTAAAACAAGAAGTATTTACTAGACAAGCAAAAGTAATTGTCTTGTTTTGGGGAAAATAACTCTAAATGAAGAGAGTTTTTGCTTAAAATAAGATAAATAATCTGCCAATGGGGTGAGAAAAATAATCTTGTTTTCTGTTTGAATTAAGATTATTTTTCTCACCCCATTGGCAGATTATTTATCTTATTTTAAGCAAAAACTCTCTTCATTTAGAGTTATTTTCCCCAAAACAAGACAATTACTTTTGCTTGTCTAGTAAATGTTTCTTAATGCAAGATTTTTTTGATGTTTGGACTAGAAAAAAGACAAAAAAAAGCTTTTTTTTGCAGTGTAGACCTATTATACCAAGCTGAGCCTTGGATAAAACCCCTCTATGGCGGATCATATCGTTTCCGTCATCGCTACATCCCTATGAAGGGGCTGTGTGCCCAGTGGGGCTCGCTGTACCTTGAGGAAGGTGTGGGTATAGAGCTGCCTCACGCAGGCCAGTGGGACCCGGTTTGGTGGTGTTTTTGGGGCTCAGTGGTGTGGGAAGATCTGGCCCATCCGTCTCCAGCCTGAGGGACTGCAGCTCTCCGGTGGACGGGTCAACCTCTTTAGAGCTGAGGTGAGTCCATTCCTCATCACTGCCCTGGTCCTTCGGCCCCTTGGGGAGCAATGATAGAAGCACTGTGTGTTAGCAGGACGTGTGTGTGTGTGAGTGTGTGTGTGTTAGCAGGACGTGTGTGTGGTCAAAACACCAGATATCACAATCTGTATTTCAGGTGCTGGTCATATAATTAGAATATCATCAAATTGATTTATTTCACTAATTCCATTCGAAAAGTGAAGCGTGTATATTATATTCATTCATTACACACAGACTGATATATTTCAAATGCTTATTTTGTTTAATTTTGATGATTATAACTGACAACTTGACAACTAAGAAAAATCCCAAATTTAGTATCTCTGAAAATTAGAATATTGTGAAAAGGTTCAATATTGACGACACACTCTAATCAGCGAATGAACTCAAACACCTGCCGGTCTTTACCTGGCCTCAGTCTCGTTCTGTCGGCGACACTATCATGGGGAAGACTGCGGACCTGACAGGTGTCCAAAAGACGGCCATTGACACCTTGCACACGGAGGGCGAGACACTAAAGGTCATCGCAAAAGAGGCTGGCTGTTCTCAGAGCTCTGTGTCCAACACATTAATAGAGAGGCGGAGGGAAGGAAAAGATGTGCTAGAAAAAAAGTGTAGAAGCAATAGAGATAACCGCACCCTGGAGAGGAGTGGGAAACAAAACCCATTCAAAAATGTGGAGGAGATTCACCAAGAGTGGACTGCAGCTGGAGTCAGCGCTTTAAGAACCACTGCGCACAGACGTATCAGAGACACGGGTTTCTAAAAATCCTTTCTTTGCATTTGTCTTAAGTTTCTGAGATACTGAATTTGGGATTTTCCTCAGTTGTCAATTATAATCATCAAAATTTAAAGAAATAAACATTTGAAATATATCAGTCTGTGTGTAATCAATGTATATAATATACAAATTTCACTTTTCGAATGGAATTAGTGAAATAAATCAACTTTTTGATGATATTCTAATCATCTGAGCAGCACCTGTAGCGTCAGACCTGATTGGGTATTGGTTACCTTTGCTCCCTCACTGATGCTCTCCTCAGGACCCGAGCCTCTGGAAAGCATCCCTACGGATCCGCTGTCGCTCCGAGCGCTGGACGGCCCACTGGAGGCTGGAGGAGTCGGGGTAACTTTGGCCCGCTTCCCCTCATGCTCCACATCGATGTCCACATCTATGCCTGCAGAGGAAGACGTATTTGTAGTCAACGTGCCAATCAAAGACGTATCGGGACGGTGTGATGGAGGCAAAAATGCTTGACGAAGAACCCAAGCTGGGACTTACCAAGAGGGCTCAACATGGCCGCCACTTCCTCTCCAATGTTCTTCAGGTACTCCATATTAGCCTGGGAAGAGGCGGGAGCACCTGTGGACAAACAAATGGGAATATTGGAGCATTGTAACAATAGTTTTGAGCTTATGATATGCATCATCCACAGATGTTCTTGCCCAAGTGGTCTATAAATGAGACAATGGCTGCATCCAAAAGCTGAACTTTAGTGGGGACACTAACATTATGATCTAAGTTAAGCCGGGTGCACACTGTGCGATTTTGGCCACGATTTGGCCGTCTGGGACAAATTTAGCAAATCCTAAAAGATTCCTCAGATCCTAGGCTAAAATCTGACGTCTTTGGTCATTAGTTTGTTCACCGGCAGCCGATTAAGGAGCGCTGCGATCAAATTTTACCTCAGACGAAATTCTGGCAGTGTCAGAAGATTTGGCAGACAATCCTGCAGTGTGACTTCTCCTACGACGACAGTCAAATATCTCCGTTTTTCAAGACAAACTATGACCAAAACGAGTACTAGAGATTTCTTTGTAGCCAGCATTTCAGTCCCGCGTGTAATGCAGCTCACTGTCACCGAACGCGTCATTCACTGATGATATAAAGCTCCGGGTGAGTTTTCTTGCGCGCGTCCGTTTTTAGCGCGCCTTCACTATCGTGCAGTCTGACATTAATACCAGCTGAGATCTTACAGTGTGACACGGGGATCATGTTCGTACAGTCTGACAAGGGACATTCGCAAAGGATTTTGAAAAAATCGCACAGTGTGCAGGACCCATTATTCGACTAAATATCCAAATAAAATTTATTTATAAGGTCTTTTTTAATTCTATAAACTATAATACTGATCTGCCAGCATTGTCTCTCTCTGATAAATTAAAATAAGCTGATAACATCACTGTTTACTCCAGAACGACTGTACAGCCAAATCTAATTCTGCTGCAGTATTGTCCTGTTTAACACTGAAGCTGCTCTGACACAATCGGCACTGGAGAAGAGCGATAGAAATAAACATGATTGATTGATGCCCCGCTGCCCAATCAGGCGATGACTTTGCAGATTTGGTAATAGCTGAGCAAATGTGACCCTGGACTACACAACCAGTCATGAGATTAATTCATCATCTAGAAATTATCTCTCCACTGATGTGTGGTTTGTTAGGACAATATTTGGAAATCTGGAATCTGAAGGGGGTCGCACACCGGACGCGGAGCTCGGCGGCGCTCGGCGGCGCGCCACGCAGCGTCTCAGGTATCGCACACCAGACGCGCACATTTTAAAAGGCTACGTTTATTATACATTTCCCCAAAATATGTTTAGACTTTATTCAAGCTGTTGAACTCAGAATGTAAAACAAATGTGTCTTGTAGCAAAGGTTGAAATCAGTATACCTTAACGATAATATACTTTTAATATAAAGCCTTGAAATGGCGCTCTGTGGCGCGGCAGGATTTAGAACAACTTCCTGAGTCGCCGCGGACAGGCGCCGAATGCCGCCAACGGTGTGCGTACACTCATTGAAAACAATGTGTTAGAATTTTAAAGACATGGCGCGCCGCCGAGCTCCGCGTCCGGTGTGCGATCCCCTTGAGGGTTGCAAAAAACTCTAAATATTGAGAAAATCTCCTTTAAAGTTGTCCAGATGAAGTCCTCTGCAATGCATATTACTATTAATAATACATTTATGATATATTTATGATAGGACATTTACACAATATCTTCATTGACCTTGATCTTAATATCCTAATGATTTATGGCATTAAAGAAAAATGGATAATTTTGACCCGTACTGTTCCCCTTAAATACACACTGCAAAAAATGCTCTTCTTCCTCAGTATTTTTGTCTTGTTTCTAGTCAAAATATCTAAAACATTCTTACATTAAGAAACATTTAATAGACAAATAAAAATGATTATCTGGTTTGTGAAAAATAACTCAAAATGAAGAGAGTTTTTGCTTAAAATAAGATAAATAATCTGCCAATGGGGTGAGAAAAATAATCTTAATTCAAACAGAAAACAAGATTATTTTTCTCACCCCATTGGCAGATTATTTATCTTATTTTAAGCAAAAACTCTCTTCATTTTGAGTTATTTTCCCCAAAACAAGACAATTGCTTTTGCTTGTCTAGTAAATACTTCTTGTTTTAAGAATGTGTAGCTGTTTGGATGAGAAACAAGACAGAAATACTGAGTAAGAAGCATGTTGTGCAGTGTGCCCGTGACGTGCCTGTCTGATTTTGAGCTCCAGGGTCACTATATATATAAAGCTCCCAATCCTGTTGGTGGAGAATCCAGGTCCAGCACACCAGTCTGTAATGACCAAGCGCTCCTGAATTGGCTGCTGGAGTTGTGTTTGAGCACAGGGTTTTTCATCTTCTGGACACAGCCATCGTTTTATTGTTTTATAGCATCTCACCGTCTGTGTTTTCAGGAGCATCCTGGTTTTGACGGTCTCCAGACGGCCCTGGCTGGTTCTGGTTCTGGTTCTGGGCCTGAGCTTGAGCATGAGCCTGGTTATTTGCCCACATGCAGTGCCTCATCTTACGCCACAACTTCCCACGAGGGAGCCACTGCACACAAAAGCTTTCAGTTTAATCAGAGCGTTCACATTTGAAGAAGAAAAGTAATGTTTTAAGGGTTAGTTCAGCCAGAAATGAACTCTCTGTCATTAAGTCCTCCCCCTAATGTCGCTCCGCACCCGTCAGACCTCCGTTCATCTTCACACACAGTTTAAGATATTTTAGATTTAGTCCGAGAGCGTATGCAAGTGTATGCACACTATACTGTCCACATTCAAACGGTTATGAATCAGCGAATTGATCAATGATTCGGATCGCCAATGTCTCGTGATTTCAGCAGTTTGACACGCGATCCGAATCATGAATCGATTCACTGACTCATAACCGTTTGAATCTTTATTTGAGGATTGAACACAAACGCGGAAGAGAAGCCAATTCTGAATAAAGTCGTAGTTTTTGTTATTTTTGGACCCAAATGTATTTTGGATGCTTCAAGAGACTCTAATTAACCCACTGATGTCTCATATGGACTACTGTGATGATGTTTTTATTCCCTTTCTGGACATGGACAGTATAGTGTGCATACACTTGCATACGCTCTCGGACTAAATATAATTTTTTTTTTCAGTATTCACCTCGAACATGTTGGCCATGGGGTGGAAGATGGGCAGGAGCGCGTGCTCCTTGTGGAGGCCTGAGCTCTGGCAGGACGAGCACAGGTCATAATTAGGGCAGATGGTGCACTTAAAGCGGGTCCCAGCCACCGGCCCCTCGCAGCCATCACAGGTCACCCCAGGGTGCTGCATCGGGGGGAGGTGGGGGTGGGGGTGATGAGGGGCGGGGCCCATTGGAGGAGGAGGCATGTGATTGGGTCCTGGAGGGCTAAAGTGCGGCCCGGCGAATGAGAACCCAGGGAACCCATGAGGCGAGGCGTCGCGTTTGTGCTCCTTTCTTTCTGAAAAGGGGATAAATATGGCATTGTTATTAATGATGAGATGCACGAGAGACATTTAAAGGGACAGTTCCCCCATAAATGAGCCTGATGTTTATCTGCTGACCCCCAGTGTGTCCAACATGTAGGTGTGTGTGTTTCTTCAGGAGAACACTAATGAAGATTTTAAATCAACCGTTGCTGTGTGTCGGTCATATAATGATGAGAATGGGGAACTATTCTATAAGAGCAAAACAAACATGCTTAGACAACACACACACACACACACACACACTGCTGCTCGTGACGACACACTGATGTCTGAAGACACGAACCGATCAGTTTGTGAGAGAAATCGAGCCGTATTTATATCATTTTTTACCTCAAATAAAAAATGATATAAATACGGGCTCAGATAAACATCAGGCTCATTTATTGGCTGAACTATCCCTTTAAGAGATTCAGTGGTCTAATTCCTCTTAGATTAATACATTTGTTGGAATTTAATGTCATCATCATATACTTTTCCCACCAACAGAGCTTATAATAAATTGTACATAGCAATAAGAGTAGCAGGAATGCAGATATAGTATTATATTTATATTATAATGTATAGTATTCTAGGCCTCAAATGCCAAGA
Organism: Pseudorasbora parva; assembly: GCF_024679245.1. NCBI lineage: Eukaryota > Metazoa > Chordata > Actinopteri > Cypriniformes > Gobionidae > Pseudorasbora > Pseudorasbora parva. The sequence goes on from NC_090182.1 coordinate 1,214,169, forward strand.
TTAAACTCCAGAACCATCAGAAGGCATTGCAGAAACACTGCGTCCTAACCAGCTCTGATAATGATTGGTCAGGCTGTTCCTATATAATCATACAGACAATGGATGAGAGATCAAATTCTACTACCGTACATACTTTGGCAGTCATATGTTTGTTGTTATTATTACTAAGGCCTTTGGACTAATATAGGGACAATGGATGCAATCATACATAGAATATAATCTATCCTTGTTGGTTTTATACACTTCTTAAAATGTACTTCTGCTTAAGTTAAGGTTTTGTACACACTTCTTAATATATATAAAGCCAGGTAGTGTAACCATCAGGTAAAAGGGAAGTATTTTCCTTTTATTAAAAACAAAGAAATCCCTCATTTTTGGAATCATGACTTTAATGAACACAATGTGACCTGACCTAACGAAGGCTTGTCATAAAACACACACACACACACACATTAGCATGCACAGAATACGTCACACTGAGCTCAGAGTACAGTAGGGGAAGACGAGCTGAACAGGAGGGTCAATGACGACATGAAGAATGCAGTTCGTCCAGATTACATTCATCTACATACGGAGGAGCGCCCTCTTCTTGTCCCTACATAGCCGAGGCTTAGTCGGCCAAGTTTGAGTTAGCGGGAAAACAAACCTGCACAGGAATTACGTCAGGCAGGACCTCCAAACGTTTGCCCTTTCATTCGACATCAGACGTGGCTTATGTGAAACATGATAGCAGCTTAACGTGAGTCGCTTTACGTGGCCGCTCGCGCTAATGTTAACCTAGATAATGAGCGCTATTACTAGGGCAGTGAAACTGCTTCATGTGTGTGTGTGTGTGTGTGTGTGTTTTGTCGGCAATTGCGCTGGCGCATAAGTGCATGTAATGAACAACACTGACGTACAGTGACTCGAGAGTTATCCTGGGATACTGCCATGATGTGTGTGTGTGTGTGTGTGTGTGTGTCTTTAGCTCCGCCCACTGCACGCCTCCACAAACTCATCATTGTGTTTTTAGACACGGGATCAACAATATCACTAAAGTGTGTGTGTGTGTGTGTGTGTGTGTGTGTGTGTGTGTGTGTATGAGGGAAAGATCTCCTTGTTTAGCTTCCCAAATAACCAGCGTTAAGGGGACAGGGGATGCAGTTTGTGTTTGCGGAGTTCTGCAAGTGTGTGTGTGTGTGTGTGTGTGTGTGTTCCCGGTCATGAGTGGGAACCTCAGGCGGCGAGTTAAACTGTAGCAAATGTGTGTTTTGTTGGGAATCAGCGCGTGAGTGCATATAATGTGAACGACACCAACACACATTGTGTGTGTGTGTGTGTGTGTTATGGCCCTTTAAGTAATTAAATTAATATTATAAACATGCGACTAGTCGACTAATGGTTTAAATGAATGACTATAGTTTATCTTCAGTCAAGAGCTGCCCTAATTTGAAGTTAACTCTTTTAAAGTATGTGATTTTGGACACATAAGGGTCTATATTTCCAGTTTATGGTCACATCACAATGGCTTTGTGCATTCTGCATTTGTGCTTTTGATTAATTTCTTACAATTACACTACCAAGACATCGTTATTAATTCAGAGACTGGATCATGTTCAGCATAGAAGACCGTTGGGATGATGAAAGAGTTGCACCAGATAATAATGATGATATGTAATAAGTTCTTTAAGTTCTTTTAATGTGAGATTTATGGTTATATGTCCAATAATCCGAATCGTAGGCCTTACTCAGAAGTATTTGTGACTTACGCTTGATGAAGAGACGGAAAGTGTCGTCCTTCACCAGAGCCAATCCCATCATGAGCTCATCGTCTGAGGAGAAAGCGATCAGATCTCCGTCTTCATCTACGGAAAGGGGTTATAGTCACCATTATTGGCATCATGTTTTTATATATCGATCTGTACACACACTGCACATACAATTAATTTAAACTATCAAATGACATGTCAATAGCATTATAATGCTCACAAACCTGAAACAATAAGCTAAACTAAATAAAAAATTATATTTTGAAGATATTTATTCTCCTAAAAATGTGTGTTTATATTATCACCACTCTGAGTCATCTCTTTTAAACTTCGGGTAGCTGAGTTAAACCATCACATTGAGGTATTAAAATGGAGAGAGGACTATAATAGTGTGTTTTAAACACCATATCTTACCTTTATAGTGCATTTGAAAGGGCGCAGCCCCGAGACCGACGAAAACATCGAGCACTTTTCTCTTTAAATACTCGAAACTTGTTGAGACATCCTGGTCCACGGCGAAGCGACGGATCTCCTTATTGCAGTCATCCTTCCCGAGCAGGTAAGCTTTCACTGTCATCGACATATTAGCGATAAATACCGTGTTAGGTCGAGTTAAGATGTGTTGCGCAGCAGAAATTACGCGTCTTCGGTAACGAGCGTCAGCGCTGAGTGCGTGAGAAAATGCGTTTCCTACCTCAGCCTACAGTTCCGTATATCACTGGACGTCATATGCAAATTGACACAAGCGCAGCCAATGGCGGAGGCGAGCGCAGGTTTGTAGGCGTGTCCTCTCGCTGAGCTCGTGTTGTGTTGATCATGTGAGTGTGTGATGTGAGAATGACATGGCGATAATATGGGGAAAATCCCTCTGAATCACCCAATATTACACATCATCATGATCATAACATCTTCATAAACACACGGAGAGGGATGTCATTCTACTCTCCTTCACTTTTACAGGTGGTTTCTGAACTGACACACAAACTCGCTCTATACTGCAATATAAATACGTATTTTTCCACACACACACACACACGTTTGTTTTTGTGACATGGGGACATTCTATAGGCGTAATGGTTTTTATACTGTACAAACCGTAATTTCGATCCCCCCCTAAACCTACCCATCACACACACACACACACACACACACACACACTGCCCCTAAACCTACCCATCTCAGGAAACATTCTGCATTTTTACTTTCTCATAAAAACTCCTCCTGTGTGATTTATAAGCCTTTTGTAAAGTGGGGCCATGGGTAATGTCCTCATATTTCACCCTCTCCTGTAATACCTGTGTCATACCCATGGCATTATACACATCTGTGTCCTCATATGTCACAAAAACATGCCCACACACACACACACACACACACACACACACACACACACACACACTGCATTTTTACTTTCTCATAAAAACTCCTCCTGTGTGATTTATAAGCCTTTTGTAAAGTGGGGCCATGGGTAATGTCCTCATATTTCACCCTCTCCTGTAATACCTGTGTCATACCCATGGCATTATACACATTTGGGTCCTCATATGTCTCACACACACACACACACACATATAATATGTTAATATATGTTGTAATGTCATCTTTTATCTTTTGTATGAATGAAGGTCAGAATTACTGATGTCTCTATAAAACATTAATGATGGACACCATTAGTCATTGAAAGCTCATTAAAATATATATATATATTAGGCTTTTAACAAGTGATTTTAAAACAATCTTCACATAAACCCATTATAATAAATGTCTTATTTACCTTAATACTTAATTGAATCAAGATATCAAACAGTCCGCGCTGAATAAATAATAAATGAAATATAGATTAAATATTAGGCGGTAAATCACCAACAGCAGATTTAAACAATAAGACTAACTGTGTTGAGCTGGAGAACAATCATTAGTTTCTGTCCATCAATGATCAGAACAGAGTCTAATAAACACACATCAGATATTAAAGCGGCGATAGTGTTGCCATGGTTACTACACAATAACACCGGAGTGATGATGTCACTGATAGGCGACACACACACACACACACACACACACACGGGTCGTGTCCTGGTTAAAATCAATGATTTCTCTGGATTTAAATATTCTTGGAAATGTGGGATAAAGTCCACACAATATATAACTCTGATCTAGTGGGTTTTGAGCCCTAAAATCTGACATATTGTGCCTATAACGCATTAACCTGACCAAATTAAACACAGTTTGTGACAGGACTAATATATATATATTATTGTGATGTTGTTACACGCGTGACTGGCAGAGAGCTGTGTCAGTGTGCTGTAAGCATGACATCTGTTTTTCCATTATCCTCACTCTACTAACCTACATAGGTGTGTGTGTGTGTGTGTGTGTGTGTGTGTGTGTGTGTGTGTGTGTGTGTGTGTGTGTGTGTGTGTGTGTGTGTGTGTGTGTGTGTGTGTGTGTGTGTGTGTGTGGCTGCTGTTTACCTGCTACAGCTCAATAAAGTGCCGTGTCATCATGTGCCTTAAACACACATCAAGTGAACTACTGCAGCTTGAGCATTCATTCAGCATTAGTAGATCAGTGTGTTCTGTGTTTTAAATGTTTTTATGTTTTTATGTTTGTTTTTTTTGGGGGGGGGGGGGGTATAAATCAAAGGTAAGATCATGTCCCAGTTACCCTTATGTTATCACATTTTCCCGGTTAAATAAACAGTACATCTAAACAAGAGAAACCAAATAGATTCAGTATTTTTCTATTTATTAAAGGAGCAGTGTGTAAATTTAGCGGCTCACCCCTCCCTTTCGGAGCACATAGAGAAGCTACGGTGGCCCACACAGGACACATGGTCGTCTGAGACACCAGAGAGTAGCTAGCACTCTTTAGAGAAGTTTGTCCCTTTTAGGGCCACCGTAGAAACATGACGACACAAAATGGCGGCTTCACTGTAAGGGACCCGCGGTGTGTGTCGACAGAATCATTCTAAGGTAATAAATGCAGAACGGCTCATTATACTCCACTGAAAACTGTTATAGTGCATTTCTGTCAATAGATCCTCATAATTATTACACACTGCACCTTTAAAACCAGGTATATCTCATCAGTTTAGTTAGTACACATTTTTTCTGCTGTTTTACAGTCTTATTTTATTCAACAGGTGACTTTTACAATTTTGAATGGCACATTTTGTAATATTTGCAGTGCATATTTGAAAAAAAAAAAAAAAAAAAAAAATATATATATATATATATATATATATATATATATATATATATATATATATATATATATATTGGTTTGTATATTCAACAATACTACAACACAATACTTCCACAAATGTCAAGGCTCCTTTATTAGTGCTTTATACAGCAGATGGAAAGTGATCAAGGATGCAAACGTCATGAAATATAATCAAAACTCAGATTGTAAAGCAGCCCGTGTGTGGGCGGACTGATGAACTGAACTCTGAGGAAGATTATATTTTATTAATAACATTAGAGTATCGTTATCCTTCAGCTTTATCTCGAATATATGATCTCAATGTCAGCTTTAACCGTTGGTGTTCCCGCCCTTTTCTCCACACGGTTCGTGTTTGTTCTCGAAGCGTCCTGAAGAGTCCGAGCGCGGGAAGAATGTCGTCATTCCGGAGGCGCGAGGCGTGATCGATCAGCTGACTCTGACTCAGCGCGAGGTCATGTGATGCCCTTTGTTTACAAGTGACGTCAGTGCAATTGATAACGAGTGTTTTTAACAGGGCCGTTAATGAGCCGACAGTTTCCATTACAGACGCTTCTCTCTCTCTCTCTCTCTCTCTCTCTCTCTCTCTCTCTCTCTCTCTCTCTCTCTCTCACACACACACACACTCACACAATGTTACTCTAATTAGTTCATTAATTAATAAAAAGTAATAATATAAAATATCACAGGACAAAGTGAAATTCCATTAAATAAAAACACAATGTCCAATGACTCAAGATCCTACAGGATAAACGGACATTAAAGTGAGCAGCTGTCTGAAATGGAGTCCGAATGCTGTCTTTGGAAGCTCATATTGAATTGAAATAAAATAAAAAACACAGAAAATACACTTTTGTTTGCAACTTTTGCAATTGTCGTGGGTTCTCTATTCATAGCGTACACTTTCAACACTTCGTAATAAAATTCATTTATTTTCAGAGTGAATGACATATTATAATTTTTAACTTTTCAAATTATATATTTTATGTTTGTGCTTTTGGAAATGGATCCCTAATTAGGCATATTATTATATAGACCCCTTCAAATTTCAGGGTTTCTTAGACCGGAAGTCGTCGTAGTTGGGTTAACTTTATATATATATATATATATATATATATATATATATATATATATATATATATAGCCCATTTGCTCAAATAGCGATTTCACAACTCTCAAAAAGAGGAAAAAAAGAGAGAAAGATAAAAAAAAATTACCATCACTCCCCATAGACGCTGTATTATAAACACCCTCACAAAAGTAATATTAAAACTATTAGTGTTATAAATGTACATACAATGTTTCACAAATGAACATGCAAAAAAAAAAGTTGACGATATCGATGACCGTTAAAACGCGTCATCACAGTCTGACCGGGTCCGTTATTCGCGCGGCCTCTGCTAGTGAGAATCATGGCACCGGACGCCAAAATGTGCGCTAAAACCGGGAGTTTTCCGGATACAGGACACACACACACACACACACACACACACACACACACACACACACACACCGGGAAACGGGAAGGCCAGGTCATCCACTACAGGACACCTCATCTCATCTCATCACTGCACCGAGTGCCCGCCAGAGGGCGCCATTAACACACGCGCTTCTGGAGGAGCAGCTCCATTAATGCATGTTTGTTTAACTTTAAAGTAGGTTGTGTGTGTTGTTTAGTGGGTGTGTTGTTTGGTTAACCCTCAGATGATGACTGTGATTAAAGTAGGTTGTGTGTGTTGTTTAGTGAGTGTGTTGTTTGGTTAACCCTCAGATGATGGCCTCTGCTGTGTTTCAGGAGCCTTTAAACCGGTGGTGTGAGGAGACACTGACCGCTGTTCTTACTATGACTTAGTAAACTCTACTTAATGTCCAATAATTTGTTGAACTTACTTTTGTAACAATTTAGTAATCTGAACTATTTACCTGCTATGCCTTTGTTGCTTATAAAACACAAGTTAACATTAGTTGACTGGTTTGAGTAACATTAGCCAAAGGAAAAAACACAAACGGGTGGGCAGATTGTTTTTGGGGCAGTTTTTAATGGCCGTTTGACTCATTTCCTCCACTTCCTCTCGCTGTAATTGTGATTAGTGTCCCTTTGGTTGGGCTCTTGGAACTTCATCCATAATACTGAAATATTCTTCCTTTTAGTGCAGCAATGCAACAAGAACAGATATAGATATATTTAATGTCAAATAATGATATTTTAAAAATGTTTTGCTGGAAGCAGGAAGAAGAGCAGGAAGTAGAGCAGGAAGAAGAGCAGGAAGTAGAGCAGGAAAGTAGGTTGTGTGTGTTATGGATGAAGTTCCAAGAGCAGGAAGTAGAGCAGGAAGAAGAGCAGGAAGTAGAGCAGGAAGTAGAGCAGGAAGAAGAGCAGGAAGAAGAGCAGGAAGAAGAGCAGGAAAGTAGGTTGTGTGTGTTATGGATGAAGTTCCAAGAGCAGGAAGTAGAGCAGGAAGTAGAGCAGGAAGAAGAGCAGGAAAGTAGGTTGTGTGTGTTATGGATGAAGTTCCAAGAGCAGGAAGTAGAGCAGGAAGAAGAGCAGGAAGTAGAGCAGGAAGTAGAGCAGGAAGAAGAGCAGGAAGAAGAGCAGGAAGAAGAGCAGGAAAGTAGGTTGTGTGTGTTATGGATGAAGTTCCAAGAGCAGGAAGTAGAGCAGGAAGTAGAGCAGGAAGAAGAGCAGGAAGAAGAGCAGGAAAGTAGGTTGTGTGTGTTATGGATGAAGTTCCAAGAGCAGGAAGTAAAGCAGGAAGAAGAGCAGGAAGAAGAGCAGGAAAGTAGGTTGTGTGTGTTATGGATGAAGTTCCAAGAGCAGGAAGTAGAGCAGGAAGTAGAGCAGGAAGAAGAGCAGGAAAGTAGGTTGTGTGTGTTATGGATGAAGTTCCAAGAGCCCAACCACAGCAGGAAGAAGAGCAGGAAGTAGAGCAGGAAGAAGAGCAGGAAGAAGAGCAGGAAGTAGAGCAGGAAGTAGAGCAGGAAGAAGAGCAGGAAAGTAGGTTGTGTGTGTTATGGATGAAGTTCCAAGAGCCCAACCACAGCAGGAAGAAGAGCAGGAAGAAGAGCAGGAAGAAGAGCAGGAAGAAGAGCAGGAAGTAGAGCAGGAAGAAGAGAAGGAAAGTAGGTTGTGTGTGTTATGGATGAAGTTCCAAGAGCCCAACCACAGCAGGAAGAAGAGCAGGAAGAAGAGCAGGAAGTAGAGCAGGAAGTAGAGCAGGAAGTAGAGCAGGAAGAAGAGCAGGAAGAATAGCAGGAAGTAGAGCAGGAAGAAGAGCAGGAAGTAGAGCAGGAAGAAGAGCAGGAAGAAGAGCAGGAAAGTAGGTTGTGTGTGTTATGGATGAAGTTCCAAGAGCCCAACCACAGCAGGAAGAAGAGCACGAAGTAGAGCAGGAAGAAGAGCAGGAAGAAGAGCAGGAAGAAGAGCAGGAAGTAGAGCAGGAAGTAGAGCAGGAAGTAGAGCAGGAAGAAGAGCAGGAAGTAGAGCAGGAAGAAGAGCAGGAAAGTAGGTTGTGTGTGTTATGGATGAAGTTCCAAGAGCCCAACCACAGCAGGAAGAAGAGCAGGAAGAAGAGCAGGAAGTAGAGAAGGAAGAAGAGCAGGAAGAAGAGCAGGAAGTAGAGCAGGAAGTAGAGGAGGAAGAAGAGCAGGAAGTAGAGAAGGAAGAAGAGCAGGAAGTATAGAAGGAAGAAGAGCAGGAAGTAGAGCAGGAAGAAGAGCAGGAAGAAGAGAAGGAAGAAGAGAAGGAAGAAGAGCAGGAAGAAGAGCAGGAAGAAGAGCAGGAAGAAGAGAAGGAAGAAGAGCAGGAAGAAGAGAAGGAAGAAGAGCAGGAAGAAGAGAAGGAAGAAGAGCAGGAAGTACTTCAGCTATACTGGGAGCGGCCACCGGGGGGCGATGGAGGCGCGGAGGCTTCAGTTTCTGAGAGGAGCGTTAAAGGCTTGGTCCTTAATGATGCTACTCACACACACACACACACACACACGCTGTGCAGTTACTCTGAGCATTAATGTGAGTGATGACTGATATTATGGGATGGAGATAACTTGATCTTGACCCTTAAGAAACTTTAATGCGGTCACGTAACAAATCGGCTTCACACTGACTTCATTAAATTAATGTCTAATTACAGCAATAACATCAAACTGTAGAGGGTGTGCAGATACTGTCACATCGTCAATATAAATCATTGGAATCATGTTAACCATGTTACAGTCATCTATTATAACTGTTCTGCTGGTTTAGTCGTCCAGAAATCCTGTTTTTCTTGTGTTAATTTGTCAAGTTTTTTCCCAGGTGTCTTTAATTATATGATGTCATCACGTCGTCTTGACGCCAGCCAATCGCTGCTGATCGTGGTTTCGAGTATCGATCATCTGCACTCATGAACTCAGATAACAATCCAGATATTTTAATCCAATCCGCAAATTCCTTTGAAGAACCAAATTATCCAGAGATCAGGATCAGGATCAGAAGATCTGGGATCTGTCCATCATCTCAGATGTGTTTCAGTTCTGCTGGATCGCTTAGGCACGGTTTTCTGAACACCACACGCCATCAGCACAACACTACAGACCCTTTGCAGTTTTTCTCATTTGTTCACACACATTTTCTGAAAGCATGCCTCATATTCTCAGAACTCCACACAAATCCAAAAAACACACACAATGGGCAAAACCCCTCAATTCTCCCGCAAAATGAAACTTTACATTCAAAACAATGTTATTTCTTCTCAAAATGGGATTTTGTTTTCAAATAACACACACACACACACACACACACACACACAGAGCCAGCCGGACACTGATGTGCTCAGTGGACACACTTCTCCATTCATCATCATGACTGAGTTCTGGTTCAGTGTTACACTTACTGCACACAGTACACACATATGAGTGTTGTAGAATATTTGAGAATATTGTTTTTATACTAAGAACACACAAATACACGGTAACATTTTATTTTAATTTTCCTGCAAAAGCAATATACACAGTGTACATCCCATTCCCAACCGAACACACAGATGCACATACACGACATACGACACAACAGAAGAGTTTACTGTGTACAGGTACAGTAAAAAAATAAAATAAAATAAAATAAATCACCTATTCTGCATCCTCTGTTCTGTTGCGGTCTGGCTCACCGGTTGGCCTTTAATGCTGAAGCTCTGATTGCTGATTGTAAATCTGTGTGACGGTGTTTGCCCTTGTGTTGAGTCAGTGTGTGTGTCTGAATGGCTCCGTGTGAAAACATGTGCCAAAAGCAGAGAACTGTGTGTAGTGTTTTGGAAGAAGTGTGTTTAAGCGCTGCAGTTTGAGTGTAAAGCAGGAGCTGTGCCTGTAGTTTATGGGTTCAGGGGTCGGCGAATGGGTTACGTGTTGTGGTCATTGTGTCTGAAGTACCAGAATTTGTGTGTAAACTATTGAGAAAAGCTGTAATCACACGAGTGTCTGCACAGCTGATGATGTGCTGAGCCAATGGTAATTCAGTGATTTGACAGTCAGTGCTTTGGTATTGCAAGGAAGTGACTTCATGATAGATGTGTGTGTGTGTGTGTGTGTGTGTGTGTGTGTGTGTGTGTGTGTGTGTGTGTGTGTGTGTGTGTGTGTGTGTGTGTGTGTGTGTGTGTGTGTGTGTGTAATGTACACTCAAAAAAACGTGTCGCTATCTGGCACTGAAAGTGGCTCTTGGCTTGTAATAATAGGGGAACCACTTTTGGTGCCACATAGCACCATATCTTTAAAGGTTCTCTTCAGCACCTTTGTCAAATGGTGCTATGTAGAACCCATAAGAGGTGCCATATCACGTGTATTTCTTCCTCAATAATGGTGCTAAACGGCACCAACAGTAGTTCTTTAGCAT